>NW_005842940.1:110087-110397 GCF_000455745.1 Alligator sinensis
CCCCGCCCCCTCACTCCCAGTGCCCGCCCCCCCCAGCCCCATGGTACAGGCCGGGGGGAGCGCACAGCCCCGACCCCCTGCTCGCTGGCAGGGAGGAAGCTGGTGCTGAGTGCTCGCAGGGCTGTCTGGAGCAGGCACAGGCAGCCCCACGTGGGCTGCGAGCGGCTGCAGCGCGGGGCGCCGGCCACGGGGCGCGTGAGGGGCCGCTTTCCCCCCACCCATGCTAAGCTTTTCCCCAGGCTCCTTCCCTGCCAGGGTCCTCCCCTGCCCCCCACCCCCCCCCCCGCCTTACCCCTTACCTGCGGTTCTG
>NW_005842940.1:110407-111070 GCF_000455745.1 Alligator sinensis
GCTGGAGGTAGCCATGTGGTCCCAGGCCGAAGCCCCTGCTGAGGAGATGGGGCTGGGTGGGCCCTGCTGTTGTGGGAGCCAGCCAGGCTTCCCCTGGATCCTACTGCCCTTGGTTCCTGTCATTTTTGACAGGAACCAAGGGCAGATGAATACTAATTTTTAAATTTTTTAGGGGCCCTGCGGGCCGGATGCAGCCCATGGGCAGTATTTTGCCCACCCCTGCTGTAGTACCTTACCAGTTACCAGCGACTGAAGAACTGTGTATTTGTGAGGATTTTAAGTACACTCCAATGTTGTTGAGCATGAAATAACCCCTTTCTGCCTAGACAAGCTGATAGTATCGAGTCAGACGGTGAAATTCTGTTGTCTAGGTAGAATTGCTCAATATTCTGTCTATGTGGTTATACTTTGCGTAAAACAGATGGTGTTTCATGTGTTTTTGTTTTTCCAGGTTACAGCAAAACCTTCACAGTTGCTCTAGAAAGAACAGATTCCTTACAAGTGAAGGAAGTAGCTTTTCTGAACCTTGGTAGGTTACTGATACAATTTCACCCTTTTGCTCTCTCTTTCTTGACTAGGGAGAGTTGTTGATCACAGCCTTCTGGTGATGGCCATCTGCTGCATCACTGGGATGAAAAACCTCATTCCTGCGCTATAGTCCTT
>NW_005842940.1:111101-123547 GCF_000455745.1 Alligator sinensis
CTTGTTTGCTACGTTTAATTTTTTTTTTTTCCAACTTGAATTTTTAGCAGTGCTTCCTTGTCAGTGAGCAACTTCCTCTAATGCTTACTGAACTCCTCTGGAGATCAACTAACCCGAGTTCTCTTGGGTGTAAGCCTCTTATATCCTCCCCCTGGAAACCTGATTGTGCTGCTTGTATTTCCTGTGTTACAGCAACTTCTGTTAATTAACTCCTGTTATATCTCCTAGGCATAACCTGTTCCATCAAAGAGAACTGGCTGAGAATTCATGGGTCTCAGCCTTCAAAGTAAATAACAGATGCTCATATTGACAACTTTTGTTTCTTTGAACAGAGTATTATGTGGCTGCTTATTTGCCTGGCCACTTCCTGCATCTCCTAAATATTCAGCATCCTGATCTGATGTGCTACAGTTTGTTTCTGACAGGTACAATAGGAATATTACTCTGTCGTGGGCATCTATGGGGTTTTTTTTTTAATAATCTCAGTATCAAGGTAGGGACTCTTTGAAAATATTTAGGTCCCTTTGTGGAAAAGTTCAGTGCACTTTGTTGGCCTTGCCTCTGCATTATTGTACATTCTTCTTTGAAAAGTCCAGAAGAAAGGGACCTTGAAGAAAAGGAACGTCACTTTTTTGGCACTTTCCTCTTTTACAAAAATTAATAATGCAGCTTATTCTGAAATGGAAGAAGATTTGAATTCTGTATGATTTGCATTCTTTGTTCCTGTGGCAGCTTTCCATTCCCCTCTCTCGCGTTTATTGGAGAACCAGTCTTTTTTCCAGTTTCATATGAAGATGTAAATTGGATTGTACATTTCCTTCCTCCAATTGAGTTGCTTTAAGTGTGTGTGTGTGTGGAGGGGAGTTTCAGGAAGAGGAAGTCTGCATTTCCTTCACCTGATCAGACTAATGCAATTTGTTTGAAAATCTCCACTGAAAAGCACATTATTTCATTTCAAATAACATTACTTTATAGGAAATGGGTTATTTTTGGAAACAGAAGGTCTTTGTTTGAAAACAGAAGCCTGTTTTTTTTTGATTGGGTGAAAGAAAGGTATTGCTGTTGGGACTGGCACAGCTCAGAGATACGCAGCAGGGTCAATAGACGAGCTAATAGATAGCTGGGGCTGTTAATATACATAGATGTTTTGCTAAAGAAATAGTGAATGTCAGTGGGACTCGCTTCATATTATGCACTATGAGCCTGAGTTTTTTCAATGCAATGGATGTGAAGTTACCCTGGAACACAACTGCACAGTAATACATGCAAAGTGGTTTTGGTTTGAAAATATTTAAAGCAACAGCCTCAAAGGAGAATGGCCATGTGGTAGTAGTTTGGAATCGGCTGCTGTTCAGACATCCCAATAGAGTGCCAATGTTACTCTGAGTATTGGATATTCACTTGGTTTAAATATAATTAGTACAAACTGACACACACTAATCCTGGCATAATGCCACTAATAATGGCATAGGTAGCCAGCCAGCCCTTCAGTAATAATTTAAACTGAGGCAAAAGTTACATCCTCTGTCTCTCCAACTCTACAATGGTTACTATTCTGTGCTACAGTGGCAGTGGGCAACAGGGAAGGGAGGTAGTTGCTTGAATTACTGAATTGTTGTTCCAAATTGACCCTAGCTGACTTCCTGCCCCTGGGGCAGGGGGCTGGACTTGATGATCTTCGAGGTACCTTCCACCCCTAATGTCTATGAAATCTATGGAAGACAATTGAGGAACATAGTTAGATGAACTGTGTTCACCTATTTTCAGCTTGAAAAAAGATGGTCAGGTTAAATCCAGTACTTTAATAAAATAGTGATCAGCATGGTAGTGGGAAGGAAATCAAAGGCAGGGAGAATTTGATTATCCAGGTGTTGATCCACTTGCCTCTCCTTTTGGTCAGGGAGCTGCTCTGCTTAGCATTTCTGAATAGCAGGCTGGGACTGCCAATCAGTTGGAGCATGGAGGGAGAGGATAAAGCATGTAAGGATAGTAGGTAGATTAAAACTTGGGGAAGAGTTTGCTGTTGAGGGTCATGCAATCTTCCTTTAAAACTCTTCTCAGGGGAGGATGCAAGCATCGAGTTACTGCATGACACCTCTATCCAGTCTATTTGTAAGTTGACACTCTTGGATTGCTGCTCAGGAAGACTGTTTACAGTGAAAATAAATGAGGACTCTTTAATGCGCTTCATGTGGAACAGTAAGCTGGACAGAGATAGACTGGCAGCTCTGCACTGTGCTCTTGTCCATCTGGGAAGTGCAGCAGACTTGGAAGATCAGGTAGGCATGTAACTCACTCCAAGTTTTTTGCCTGGTTTGTTCATTCAGGCCCTTGGCAGATGTTGCACTTAAGACATGATTAATTAGTTAATCATGTCTTAAATAGCAACCTGGCCACACGTTCAAGCAGTTCATGGTGCAATAAAAGGGAGAACACACCACAACATTATTAAATAAAATATGTATATAAATAGATGCACAAATAGATGCGTGTAATAATTTTGTGGCTTGTTTGCATCACATCTCAAATTGCATGTGCAACCAGTGCCGCATTGCATATACAGCCAGATGCAGGTTGGCCTATTGGCTGATGGGCAGGCCCAGCCCCAGGGCTATGCCAGTCTTCAGCCAGCTCTAGTGCAATCCCAGGGCTGAGATCAGCTGGTTGGTGGTCTCAGCCATGGGCTGTACCAGACCACTTCAGGACTCTAGTGTTTTTCAGGGGCTGGGGCTGCCAATCAGCTGATTTGTGGTCTCAGATGCAGGATTGCACAGCTTCATTGGACACCCAGCTTTCTCCTAGGGTGCATTTGAGATCTGATTCCTGATCCCCAAATCCTGCATCCTGCTGTGCGCATGTGATATGGGGCAAGGTGTGAATGTTATTATTGGGGATCAGATCCTATCATGCCATTTGAATGAACATCTGTCAGCAGCCTCAGTTTTAACAAGGGCCTGCTGCACGCCTTGTAGAACAAATGCAGTGTCATGGTCCCTATATACATCAAACTTGTGTCATAGTAGCATCTAGAAACTTACCAAGTTGGGGTTTCAAGATTCTTCTTGCCTAATGGTATGAACATGCAAACAATTTATTGCTAGGTAAAAGGAGGTGGAGATTTATCTCATGTCAGGTGGTCCACAGTAACTGTACCTCTCTTTGAGGCTTAAACTACCACAGCTTAGCTTCCACTTACTGTTGTGTAAGAACATTCACAGACGGTTACCATGGAAGAGCTGACATGCAACAAAGCCTTGCAGTAAATTGTTCTTATGTCAGTAGCTTAATTTATATGTAAAGGTTGTTCTGAAAACATACCTGACAACATGGTACTGTTTTAGACACTGTACTGTAGGTGAGAGGTTTCTGTTGATCCAGTTGGTTTTCAGTAGGCTTTCATTTGAACACCACCTTACATACAGAACTGCAAGGAAAGTTCTGCTTTCTAACTCACAGATTATTCAGTGGATTTTGGAGAATTTGTCACCGTGTCATACTTTCGATCCTATTCAAGAATTTATCATTGGTAGGTATTTCTTGTACTATATTTTAAGCAAAACAATTTAGTGGATTAATAGTGGGGACACCAGGAGTTAAATCCATAGTTCTGTACATTAACCCCCATGCCTTCTCATCTTTTTATTATACTGTCAGTTAAATGACCCAGCTGTTTGTATTGCTAATTAAGAGGATGAGTATGTTGCAGTTCTAGTTTTAATACCTGAACGTTACACGTGTGAATATCTACTTGGTAGTTCAGTTAGGGGGAGCAAGTACCATTTTGATTCACAAATGCCCAACACCTGACTTGAATAGCTGGATGTGTGTTGGATAGAAACTGGAGCAGTATTTCACTTTGAGTCCTGCCCAGGCCTTTGAGCCATGCCGTGAAGCTGCTTCAATAAGCTGTGGATCCTCTGCAATTCCTACTTACCATCAGATCCTGTGACTTGCCAGCCCATGCCCTGCCTCCTATGTGTTCCTGTGCAGGGGAGCTCTCAGAACTGAGGCCAGGAGCTGACATGCCTGTACCCAGCCATCTAGATTTCTTTTTTCCCTTTGTGCAGTAGAACCAGGCTAGTTCCACTGCCGAGGAAGCTGCTTTGGAGATTGTGGTGGGATTTGTCCCTAAACTCGCATATTGGTAGAAGAGTGAGGGAAAGGAAGCTGAAGTGGGACAGGTAAACAAACAGGAGCAGACTGTAAAGCTTTTTCCTGGTAACATTAACTGTATCCAGCCTTGCTTCATGTAAGTCTTTATATATTCAGCTTCCCTGTACTGGAGAATGTGTCCAGAGAGTAGCCAACTGGATAAACTTTTGCCATATACATCACTACTTTACTGGAATGGGGTAAGATATCAGCTGCTATTAACACTAATAATTTTGGGGAGAGATTTTATTTTCCCTATAAAGCCTGTCGTAGAACCTGTTTTCACGTAGAGAATCCTTTTCAGAAATGATCCAAGAATGAACATAGCTGTGTATTTTCTATTAGAATTAAACAAACATTATATATTCGCATTTTATCTTATCAGGAATACATAGTTTGGGTAAATAACTGCATTTCTGAAATCACAATATTACCAGCTGTGTTTGCATTACTATAAATTTATGAATGATTTAATTGGTGATTTTTATATAACAGGATGCAGAGTACTATGTATCATATGGTTTTTGTAACAGATGCAGAATAACTTTTAGTTGGTATAATTATGCAGTTATTTCCAAAAGCACACTGTCTGAAGAATACTGCTGTTGTGAATAACTTTCTAAATAAAACAAAATTAGACAGACCCCTGAATGCGTAGCACAGAGAACGTCAAAGTTTTTTCTTTTTTTTTCCCCAACCATTTTTACAACGAGGCCTAAAATCTTATTTTTAGTAACAATAATCATTATTTTAGTGAGCTGGTAGTTTATTCAGATGGTAGTCTTTAAAAACAACCCCCCCCCCCCCAAAAAAAAACCAAACAAACAAACCCCAAAACAAACAAAAAACAAACCCATATGCTGTATGGGCCAAAGTCCAGTTATCGAGTTTACTTTAGGGTACCAGAATACCACAGTCCTGACCCAGAAGTCTGCTTTTCATCCCAGCAGAAAGAGAAAATATCATCACAACTTATTTAGCTGGATTATTGCCCAAAGGAAAGTGATCCAAGATATTTGCAATTTTTGCTTTATAATCCTTTAAAATGATGGCCAATTCACGTGTATTTGTTATGCCAAGCAATTTCTAGTCATTAACCTTCATCTATATTTACAGGTTGTTCCTGGAATAGCATGCACAACAGATATTATTTCTCTGCCTATATTAAAGGTAAGTCTCCATGGAAAAGGTGTTTCTATTAGTAAAGACGGGAGTAGTTCATTTTTGTTTTCTTTTGTACTTGGGGCATGTGTTACCTGAACATAAGGATGACGAAGAATTGTTTAGTCCAAGAGACTTGTGCATTTATCTCCTCAAGGTTTAAGCTGTTCAGAATTGTAATGGGCATTAGCTGTCTAGCCCAGCTCATCGGAGGCAGACCCTCCAGTGTTCAGCAAATATCAGATGGGACATAGCCTTGTCTTACTAACAGATGCTTAACCTATCAACACATCTCCAATGCTCAACATCCCCCACAACAAACCCGTTAGAATCTACAGATCCTACACATGCCATTCCGAAAATGTGATACCTGATCCAATGCCCCATATGCCCTTGTGGTTAAGTGGGTGAAACTAAACAGAAACTACACATCTGAATGAAATCTTACAGGAGAAAAAGGACAGATGCACACAAACATCAGTAGGAGCACATTTTTTTCACAGAACAGCCATTCCCTTTCTGTCTTCATGCTTAAGGGAAAATATTCAAATACCTTGGACACTGAGAACCAAGGACTGAACAGCGACGTTGACTTTGACACACTGGGTGTATCTACATGTGCCATTAAGGTAATGTGATAAACTCTGATGCAGTTTGCACCAGAGAGAGTCAGCTACTTGCAGGTGTGGCAGCTATATGTGCACTCGGGACTGCAACATTTTGAGTTGGGGCAGGTCAGCCCTGTGCTGTGGGTGGCAGCAGAGGGGCTGGTACCCTTGTGCCCTAGCCAGCCCCTGTCACAGTCTACATGTATGTTTTTGTGGAGTAAATTACTCCCCAACAGTATTATCCTATGGCAAAGTTAATTTACTGCACCCTAAGGCTGGCATACGTATAGACTGTGGCGCTTTACTGCAAAACCAATTAGTCAACTTTGCAGTAAAGTGCATATGTAGATGCACCCACTGTCATCTACCTGTCATCTAAGCTGTTCCTGCTTCTTTCCTCAGACCTGATGAAAAACGCCTTGCACTTGAAAGGTTGTCCAACTTTATCCAAGCCATGCAATTGGTCCATTAAAGATATCATCCACAAAAATCCCTGCCTCCTCCGTTTAGTCTGTTTGGTACCTCTTCATTCTATGACTTGAAGCTAATGCAGGGAAGCTGCTTTGCACTGTGCCCAGTGAAGCATCCCACTCATGGGGCCTCGTTCATTATGCTTCCATGAATAGCACCAGCAGTTCATGACCCCCTGTCTATTTTGACCATGGCATCCTGCGCATATACCAGTGTGATGGCTCTGGCTGTGCTCTTCAGAAGGAGTGGCTGTTTTAGGTTTAAACCAATTAAATACAGAGATATAGAGAGAAACATACCTGGTGGTGAACAGAATATGTTTTTGGGGGTGAAGGGATCCCTCGCTCTCTGATAGGAGTCCCTATACTTGTTATGGAAAATTGGATTGATAACTCCTCTGTCTTCTCTCCCCCAAATTACCCCCAGCTGAAGTATTTTATTGAGTTGGGAGCATGTGACAGGTGGGAAGAACAAGACCCAAAGGGCCTTTCAAGTAAATAGTAAGATGTATAAAGAATGTTATGGAGAACCAGACTGAAGAATAACAGAGGAACCAGGTTTAAACAGCTGATGACTCAGAATATGAGTGGGGTGGCATCCTGTGGGGGCTGCATTCTGCATATTTGAGAATATTTTCTGATGGAATAATTTTAAGGATACAGAAGCCCCTTTGCCTCTTCCCTCCCCCAAGTACTCAGAACTAGTTTGTAATACTTCAGTCTCAATTGACTTTTAGGTCCTATTTTCCCCTCCCTGCCTCCAGATTTAACTCTGTGCTATCATATTAGTGCTGGGGTTTTTTTCTCCTGATTTATGCCAGGATGACTGGAGAGTCTGGCTTCAACTGCTTGACATTTGGTTTCACTAGGAGATGAGGACACATCTTAAGATCAGGACTTAAAAGAGAACTTTTATCTCCATATGATCCATGTAATGCACTGAGGTCAGATTTAGAAAGCTGTTTAATTTGTCTGAGATCAAACTTCAAGGCTCTGGGAGCAAGGGCCTTTAGCAATACAGTTCCTGATGGCAGAACTCATTTCCTATTTCTGTCTAAAACGGTAAACAGATCGAGAAGGTCAAAGTTAAACGAAAGACACCTATTTCCTGCTGCTTTGGTCTGGAAAGTGCTGTAGTTTTGAGTGAGTCTGAGGTGTAAATGCTACAGGCCAGGCTCAGTGCTATGGTCTGTCTGCTTTCTACTGCTCTATGATGCAAAAGTTCCATAAACCCAGTTAACTAGGCCAGCTAATGGGTTTTCATTTGGTTTGCACTGTCACCTTCACAAAGCAGCCAAATGTTTCCAGAGAATCTGTGTGGGGTCTTCACAGAGATAAGTTGGTGCCCTGATAGGTTTACAGGAAAAGGACCCAGGCCAACAAAATGCTGAATGCCTTTGTGAGAGGCTGAGTGCTTTCAGCTTCAAGGAATCAGGACTCATGGCAGAGGTGATATCTTTTATTAGACCAACTAGATATTTGCAAAAAAAGTGTATTTATTTGCAAGCTTTTGGGCACAGTCACCCTTCCTCGGGCATAGAAGAATGAAAAGATAGAAAAATTTATCCTAGGTGGAAATTAAAATTCATATTTGCATTCTCCTATGCCTGAAGAAGGGTAAGTGTGCCTGAAAGCTTGCAAATAAAGCCTTTCTTTTTTTTTTTGCAAATATCTAGTTGGTCTAAGAAAAGATATCACCTCTGCCATGAGTTTTGATTCCTTTTGCCTGTAGACCAATATGGCTACAGCCTGTATCCCTTCAGCTTCAAGGTAATTCACTCACAGCTGCTGCACACAGTAGGCATTGTCCTGAAATAAAACAGCTGAAGAGGAGATAACAAACACAGGCTTTGAGCAGAGGATCATTAGAAGGGCCAGAGTCACAACTGTAAGTAATTATGGAGTAGGCTTTGTGGTCAGCAGAGACCTGATTTGATCCCTTATTCTAAAAAAAAATGAATCTCCTTTTGGTCACTTGAGTTTCACTCTGTCAGATAGAGTAGAATTATGCTCAGGACTGGGAGCTTAACTGGAGGAAAGGTCTGAAGAATAGTGAAGAAGAGAAGGAAGATATTTGTCATGGAGGCTGGCACAAGAAAGGCAGCCTCTTGAATAGTACGATAGGTGACACTGCATGTGCTGCCAGGGGCTAAGTGTTGAGCCTTGATTATATATCTGCATAGTGCATCAAGTGCATTTCGGCATCTCTTCAATAGCGCATAGCTGCATTATGCCCATTTAAGATGGGAAATTAAGAGGAACAGTGGGTAAGTACTACCTAATGCCACTACTTTCGTAAAAAGCTCAGTGAGGTCTTTAAGTGATGATGAGTGGTGAGGTCCTTTGGTTTAAATTGTCATCTGATTCTCCAGTAGCATTATCTTTTAATGCAGTGCTGGGAAATAATTTCTTACTGCCTGACCATATAGGGCCACCTGCATAATAAACACTGCTCCCTGATGCACTTGGTGACCCCTCCTCCAGGCTCTCAACCCATTTAACTTTTTGTGATCTGCAGGCCATAGAAAATTGGATTTAATTCATGATTGTCTTTTATTTTAACAAGCTGATTTCTTAAATGCAGGGTTTTGTTTTCAATGACATTTGGAGCTCTAAAACATACTGTTTTCTGTTGTGACAAACCCTTTCCACATGCATTTTTGCCCCATCTCAAACAGCCTTTTTCTGTGGCCTGAAAGGACCTCCAAAAGGATCTTACATGATCCTACAGACCTCCTGCAGGTGTAACAATTTAAACTGACCACTAGATGTCACCCCGGTCCTACACTTTTTTTCACCTTTTAAGTGTGTAAATTCGTTAAATCCTAGATCTGTAGTTTCCTTAATCTGTCAATTCAGTTTGTTCACATGTTAAATTGAAATTACAGTCACACTTTGAAGGAAAGTTGCTTAGGGAAATAATGAGCTGGTACTTGGGGAGGTAAGAGAGTGACTGAGAATGGCATGTTTGATTCGGGCAGATCTCTTCAGATGTTGCCATGCTGGAAGGAAGAAGCTACCTGTTGGTCTAATGCAAACCCAAGGATGAAAGTGATGGCTTGATTTTATGCGACTCTGGCTCTTCCAATGATCCTCTGCCCAGAATTCAGGATTTTACCGGTTATCTTGTGGACTGGGAGGGGGTCAATTATTTGGGATTTATATCCTTGGGAAAGAGGGAGGATTTCTTATCTCTTTTCCTTCTCCATTGTTTCTTTTTTACCTTCCTTTATAATCTTCTCTGACAAGGCTGTTTTTGTTTTTACAAATTATCTAAGCATTTTAACAAAATATATCTATTATAGCAAAATAACATCTAATAATCGGTTACATCAATCACACCTACTACTACTACTTTTAAGGTAAAGCTATGATATGGCATGTATGGATTATTTAATGTCCCTTATCTTCTTTTAGACCTTGTGCTTTGTTTAATTATGTTTGATGTTTTGCTTGACTTCCTGACCAAGTGAGTTGTCACATTTGCCAAGGTTGACACTGCAGTTACTCAGAAACAGGTTTTGGGCCTTCTGCTGAGCAACACAGCTGCAACTTAGCCTAGTTCCCTTGAAAATGGCCAAGGCTGGCAACAGGTGTTCAGTCCTCTTTGTTTCCAACTTTTCATTGACCTAAACTAGGCTTAAAACGATATTTCTTGCCGTTACTTTTTTTCCACTGCTATAGCTACCCCATGTGTTGACACTGGGAGGGAAGTGGTTTGTGTCAGAGGTGTCAAAATAGTTTGGCCCCCAGGGCTAAATGCAGACCACAGGGCTACTTGTGGCCTGGATCGTACCTCTTTCCAGCATTGGAGCAAGTGATGGTAGAGTGAGTGACATTGAGGAGTGGTGGGAGTTAATACACCTGTCACTTGTCCTGCCGCTGCTAAAATATGTCCCTAGGAGGGCTCCATATCTTTAATTCATTTTGCACCCAAATTCTCTGCACCTCCAAGAAGTTCCATGGCCTGGATCCAGCCCATAGGCTATGTATGACACCTCTGGTCTATATGATATTGAACTGAAATGCAGATGGGTAGGTAAGGGGTCATCCACACTGTGAAACTGCTTGAGTTTGTTGGCAACTTCACTGTGGCCTACTGAACGAATGAAAAAAAACACAAAACAAAACTGGTTAGAGGGAGGACCGGACAAAAAATATCTGCCTGAGCAATATACAAGCCAAAAACCTGTCTACATCCTGTGAACTGTTGCCAAGTTGGTTGCTGGAAAAATGGATGGACATGGGTATCCTAAATATGAGTAGTAAAGTTAAGTTTTGGAGGGGGGGAGTTCTGTTTTTGAGGGCGGGGTGTTTCATACCAGAAATGAGCACCTTTAACCTTATGTGTCCTTTCCAGTACTGAACATGCTGATAACCCCTAATAAATAATAGCCTCAAATTTCTATTTAAGAAAACTAGACCCAGTGTAAAAAGACAGCTCGGGGAAACCAGTATTTTTTCGTCCTTTTAACTTATTTAGTATTTACAGTGACCTATACATCAAAGATTTGAAAATCGTTATGGTAAAGCTTGTTCTGGGTTACACATTTTGTTACACAGACGTCACAAACAAGCAAGTCTATTCATGTATTTCGAGTTTGGTTTAAAGCTTTGGGTGCTTGTTCTACTCAAGAATAATTGCCACATAAAGAACATAGATTAAAATTAGGACATCTTAGAAAGAAAAGACCAGCAGTACTAACATTGTCATT
This sequence comes from Alligator sinensis, assembly GCF_000455745.1. Taxonomy (NCBI): domain Eukaryota; kingdom Metazoa; phylum Chordata; order Crocodylia; family Alligatoridae; genus Alligator; species Alligator sinensis. The sequence goes on from NW_005842940.1 coordinate 122,208, forward strand.
GTCTTTGTCATTGTTCTCCCATGTCATTTAAATGGTAGGTTAGATGCTTATTTCAGTGATGGTGCAGCTTGTATTCACCATTTCATGTATGTACTTGTAGGTGCAAAACTGTAAAGGCTTCTGGGAAAAATTAAACTTGTACCTGGAGAATGTAAAGTATGCTGAGCCGCAATTGCATTACAACAATAATGTGCTCCGGAGGGAATGGTATAAGCTACTTTCAGAAGAGGTAAAATAAAAAAGTCTAAAAAACTTATCTAATTGACTGTCCATCTAATAGGCTTACATTCTGTGGTGAGTAATATGAACCCAGAAGAATTTAGTTTTTAGTAAGATGGGTTCAACCACTGATGGAAATGGGGTATTTCTTGAAGGGGAGCCCCCAGAATAGAAGTGAAAAGTAAATCATTGCAGTTTTGGTGGGCTTATATAAGAAGCTGTGTTCCACAGCCTGTCCCTAGCCAGGGACTTGGATTTCTACTACTGTAAATGCTGTGCAGCTTCTTTAACTTTACCTAGTGTGGGTTTTACTTTGAAAAATGCTTAACACCTCAGTTCCACCTTATACCATTGGAAAGAAAAGTCAGCTCTGCTTCTTATCATTCTTTGATTTGGCAGACTTATAACTGCTCTGAAAACTTTTTCTTTTCAATTCACAGAAGGAGGGAAGAGGAGCCCCTGCATATTTGAAAAATATTTTTGAAAATGCGAGAAAGTAAGCAAACTTTTTGTTAACGTTACCCTTCTTTATTTTGCTGAGAATAATTGCTGGATTTAAATATGTCAAACTTGGCTGCATTTTGTTGCTATCAGGTACTTGGTTTATTTAAAACAGTTTATTAGAGATCATTCATGCGTCTGTCATAGGACAATGTCAGTAATGACATTGGGGACACTGGGAGTGTAGTCTTTGGGTCTAAGGAATGAATGTTACAAACGAAGAGTTGGATTTCCTTTTTTAATAAAAAATTTAAGTGATTTCATGCCACTTTTTCTTAACTACAATGAGATGATATACTCCATAGATGTAATGACACTTTCCGGGTTTTAAATCTTAGTTTAATGTGAGAAATCAAGGAATAGTGTAACTTTTTAACATACATCTATTTCTAAGACACAATTTTTAAAGTGGCCTTTTTTCCTTTATCTAGGGTGCTGTCCAACCTGGATACTTGGAGCATGGGTAAGGAAAATAGGCATTGGCATAACTTTTAGCTGGCTAGGATACTGAAATGTTTGTATCTATTAGAATATATACATATATTTGTGCATGTGCCGTTAAAACTAACTGCCTTTGAAAGATCTAATGTATAAGTTGGGCAGAATTGGTGGTGGGGGGG
>NW_005842940.1:123566-131217 GCF_000455745.1 Alligator sinensis
GGGTGTTGCCTAGCCAATTGCCCATCAAGAATGATGGCAGGGGGAGGGAGTGGACAGTGATGGAGCCCCATACCTGCGGCAGCCCCCACCCCCAATCCAGGCCTGTTCCCCACTTCCCTCCTGCTGCTTGAGGTCCGTTGTCACCACCTGCAGGGAGCAGGGCCACTGGCCTTGCCCCTATCCTGTTCCATCCACTCTGCTGCTGCTGTCTCCAGGGAGCAGGGTGGGGTGGGGGCAAGACCAGCATAGCTTGCCTGTCCCCCGCCCCTGCTCCATCCCCTGTGTGTCTGCCATCATGGCAGTGCTCTGCTGTGCTGCTACCTCCTGTCCGAACGCTGTATTCGCACTCTGATTGGCTGTTTCAGTCAGCCGGTCAGAGTGTGAATAAAGCGTTTTGGACCGAAAGACAGACAGACAGATTAAGGCTTTTCTAATAATAGAATTTTTTATTTATTTGTTTATTTGTTTATATATATCTATAGATATATATAGATATATATATATAAAAAAAAATCAATAAATCTGTGTCTGTTTGTATGTGTGTGTATATCTCTCTCTATATATGTGTGTGTTTTGAGAGAGAGAGGTGTGTGTGTGTGTGTGTGTGTGTATACAGATTATAGGAAAGAGCCTCTTGAAAACTTTTGGCTCTTTTCTGGAAGACATCAAGTGCCTTCAGTCAATTGGAAAGGAGACAGGAATTTTTTTCAGGGGAGGCACTTTCTTTGATCTCAAAAGACAGATGGAGCCCTTAAGGAGACAAGACATCAAACTCAGGTCATGTTTCTACTCAGGGCTCTATCTGTCTTTTTCTTTCTCATCATCTCTTCCATACTGTTAAAAGGAATGCTTTAAAATATTTAGATTTGCAAACTGCTTACTGAAGTAACTGAAATAGCCAGGCCACGGAGTCCTGTACAACTGTGGGAGGGGTGTATTCAGTGCATAAGTGCTTTGCTTTTAGTCAGTTGCCTAGAAAACCCTCCCAAAACCTTTCAGTCCTTGTGAGCTGTAAATGTCAAGTTGTAAACAGTGTGCATTTTGTATTCTTGTTAGCACTGGGTTCTTTGGGCTTGCTGGCTCTAAAGGGCTCATGGTGAGAGTGTTTTCTTGGTGACTGAGGGGAAAGAAGCTGAAGACACTTACTTATTGTGTGGCAATTGTAAGGGGGAATGGGGAAAGGTGGCCCAGCTCCTCTCAAGTGCCTCCATGTTGCTATAGCAGTAATGCTTTCCAGTTCTGTTACTGTTTTTATAATTATTTAGCATGAGAGCTCTGCAGCCTCTGCTTGTTTTCCCTTGTTTCTTAGCTTTCTTGGAGTTGCTTGAAGTCCCTCTAACTAAAGAAACATGCATTTGAATGACACTTTATCTGTTTCAGAGGAAAGGCTCGTTCCTTTCTTCCAAGAGGAAGACTGCCAGCAACAATTGCTAATGGGACTGGTATGTGTTGCATTTTGTGTGCCAGGAGATGCACAACCTTAATGAGCGTGAAGCATAACTTTACATTTTATTTTTATATTCTTTCTTCCTAAGCCATTGTATTCTATGCTTCTCTGGCAGTTTACTTAAGTTTTACTGGTGGGAAGAATATAAATGGGCAGGACACGGAGCCATGGAGAGATTTTTTTTGATTTCCGTCTTCCAGGTCAGGTTATAAAAGCCCCAGATGGACAGGAAAAGGGAGGGAAGACAGTTACTCCCTCCACTCCACCTTTTCTTTTCTGCTATATTCTTGCCTAAATGCAGTTTTTTTCCATTCTCATACGGCCCTATCCTATATTCTAAAGCATTGCTTCACTTATTTTCAGTATTTAACTTCCTTCTAAACATTTCTCCATACCCTCCTGCCTCCCCATGGTTAGCTGATTTTTCAAAGAAAGAATCGGTAAGATTCCCTATGGTCTCTTTTAATCCTCCCTATTTTCCCTCAATTTAACTCTTGAGTGCTTGCTCTCATGCTCTATACCTCATCCATAATATCTCCAAATCTATTCTAGAGCTGCCCTCTCTTTTTAGAGCATTTTTGTCGTCTTTCTCTTTGCTTACAGCTACAGTCCTGTGCTATTCCTCTTCATCTTATTGGCTCCTGTTTTTGCATTGTTTGGCCCTGTAGCATCTATCACCACCTCCCCTGTGGAATTTGTGTGCATACACATGTTCAAATGACCTGGGAGAATTCTCCCAGATCTCTTTTTCTGGCAGAAAAGCTTACCCAGAGACCCCTGAACAGACTTTTGAATTATCAAGCTGTTACGCAGCCAGGGGAACCTTGTGCACACATCAGTCTGCCCTGCAGGCTCCCGAGTCTTCATGATGACAGCAATGCACAGGGCAGCTGTGATTGGCTGACCCAGGCTGCCTTGCAGTCTGTGTCTCCCTGCAGCACAACGAGGGGATTGTGAAGGGAGCTCCCGTATTGGCTGGAGCAGAAGAATCCAGGCCAAGTGCTACACTCTTCCCCTGAGCTGTGTGAAAGGGGGAGACAAGGGGCTAGGTGCAAAGCGCGCTGGAGAACTGTGCAATTTCTCTTAGAAAGTACATGTACAGAAGTTCACTGTGCCAGGAGCTATTTAACTCTGGTTGTGCCTGGATTATTTTCTCCTGGAGTGGCCATTTTTGCTGTGGGAGAAATATCCTGAATGTCTGCATACTTGTGGTTTCAACTGGGAGAGAAGCAACTTTCCCAGGAAAAACTGAATGCCTGTATATGGTCTAAGGCTTATATTTTGCTCTTCTGCATGTTGCCCTCCCCTCTCTCTTGCCACTGTTTTCTGCACAACTTCTTCCAAGATCCGTCCACTTACCTGTCCATACAGCCAAAACCAATGTAGACTCCCATCATCTTCCTCCTGTTCCTTCTGTATCTTTATTGCACTTCCTGCTCCTCTATTGCATTGCATTTTCATTAGTTTGTAAGCTGCTTGTGTCAGGAATTTGTAGGGAGCTCAATGCATCTCTGGGAAACGTTGGAAATAATCCCAGAAGTTTTAAGTTATGGTTCAGGAAGGAACTGGTATAGACAACAGAAGCTGCATGATGTCAGGAGCATGTTAGGAGGTCTTTCCAAACAGTATAATCAGGAGATACAAGCGACATGATAAATTAACTTGTTTCATATCCACTTACATCTAAGTTTTCTCTCAAGTTTCACTAAAGCTAAACTTTTCTACTCAAAGGTAATAGTTTTCTCTTCCATTACTATGGGTTTTATCGTTTCTTCACAGTAAAATTTCCCAGGACTTATTTCAGTATAATACTAGTAAAGTTGAATGCTGAGAATTGATCTCTTTCAGAACCCTCTTTTCTTCCAAATGTATTGCCTAGGATTCTAGCCACAAATTATAATATGTAACAGTGTAACTTGTCAGGATGTCAGGAGCAGGGGGGGGGGGGGGGGGGGGGGTTAGTAGTTAGTAGTGTAACTTTGTTTCCTTTACAGAAATTCAGATTAAAAGGTCTCTCTTCAGGTCATGAACAGTGAAAGGCATGGAAATGCTCATTGTTTCATTTAACTGGCCCCACACTAAATCGTAGTTTTTAAATGTCTGAACTTGCTATTTACATCAGTGAGAATGTGTAGTAGTTTACAGCCTCAATGTGAACTGCACTTCCTGTGGACAGAATGTTGTTGTGCTAATTAATGTAAATCAAGCCTTGCACCTGCTTTAACAAATTTTGTTTGAGAAGGCAGAAAGACTTAAAGATTGGCTTCCTTTTCTAGATGGTTGCTCAGTTGAAAGATCACCTCATGAGGCATCTACAGCATGTAGGAAAAAAGAAGATGGATCAGATTGTTGTGGATTATGTTTCAAACCTGGTTAGTGGCTGTTTTTTTCTTAATTTTGCCAAACCTGAATTACCGCTCTTAATTGTGGGGGTGGGTAAATGTGTGCACATGCATATGTAGGCATGTGCCAGGTGTTTTTAAAAGATGGTCTTCTCCGAGTCATTTACAAAGCTGAACACACTTTGCTTAAATAATAAGCACCTGTTATTTACTTTTATTAATAAGTGTCATTCCATACTGAAAGAGAACTGCTTACGTTGTACTTCACAGCTTTTATGGTGTGAGAGTATTAAGTCATCTCAAAACTGGTAAAATGTATTAATTTAATTTCCTGTAAACTATTGTTACTATATAAATTAGTAGTTGAGTGCTGATTATCTTTGCAGGGAGAACATAGAAGAGAAATAAAATTATTTATTTCATTTTCATACACGAACTGAATTCTGCTCTCTTGCTAATGCTAAGTGCATTGATTTTAATGGGAGTTTCACAGATGTCACATAATTTTCCCTTCACAACTAATGAATACACCCCCTTAGGGCATGTATAGAGGAAACATGGGGCATGTGTGCACAACACTTAAAAGCAGGTTAAATGCTTTTGCACTGCTTTAATGGTGTTGGTGTTTGCACGTGTCAGCGGTGTATTAAGCATTAATTCCAGCCACTATAGCACGTTTGGTGTAATACACCTTAAGTTACTTTGGGGCGCAGCAAACTAAAACACCTCTGAGAAATTTGTTTGCTGCCTTACAGCCGTGGAGCAAAGCACTGAGCTCTGTGCGGCTCAGGGACTGTGCAGGCAGCCTGGCAGCAGCCTGGGAAAACAGGTGTCTGCCTGCCTGCATGAGTTGCGTGGGGACCTGGTCCTTCCCTCTGTGGCTGTAGTGCCCCCTGGGACTGCCTGGCCTGTGGGCAGGTGCTGCCTCGGGTGGGGGGGGCGGCGGGCACTGCTGTGATGGAGGGAAGCATCCGGCTGCCCCCCCCCAACCCAGGCACCTCTCTGCCCACCAGCAGCTCACCCTCCCCTCCCTGCTGCCGGAGAGGCAGGTAAGACATGGGTGTACACAACATAGGGGTTTACTTCACCCTAAATTGAAGTGGTGTTTTTAAAAACCCACCACTTCAATTTAGGGCCCCTGTTTCATCTACACATGCCCTTAGGCACTTGTTATAAGAATGTATTTTCTAAATTTCAATTTTTTTCAGTATGCTGTAATGTGAGGGAAACTTAACTTTTATCTTGTTTCCAGTGCATAGAAAAGCATGTACTTTTTTGCTTTGGGACTCAGTTTTGTATGTTATCTGCAGTTAGGACTTTTAGAGGAGTCAGTAGCACCATAGGTGGAAGACTTGCAGAATCAGTCTGTACTAGCTTTATTTTAGGAGTCTATTCCATTTGTGGCTTCACGGAAACTATGAAATCCAGGATTGTCCACAAAATCAACTTATAAGCCTTAATAAAAATAAAAGTTCTCACTGTCACATCCTGGCCTTACAACCTGCCCAGTGGGGAAGGTGCCAGTTGGTGGGGTGGCACGAAAGGCAGAAGATGAGATGCCAGCCGCCCCTTGTCCCTCCTCCTCCCATCAGGGCCTCTCTGCCAATCAGCAGTGAGGGATGGGCTTACATGAAGGGAAGCCAGCAAACAAGGTGGTGGCTGCTGCCACTGTCCCTCCTCCCCTGCTGGGGCCTCTCCACCAGTTAACACTGGGGGGTGGGGCCGGTGGAGCAAAATTGGGAATTATCTGTGAATTTTGCTCTTTATGCTGCAGCCAACCCATGAAAATTGTTTAGTCTCACTGCAATTTAAGTAGGTCCCTGTTTGTTACAAATGTTGGCTATGACAAATGATAGGATTTGAGTCGGACAAATTTAGCCTGTGTAGCTTCTGGTCCCGGGCTTCATGGTTTGCGGAAGACGTTTGCTTCCAGAAGGCATCTGAGCTATTTCCCAACTCGGATAGGAAGTCTCGTACTTCCTCAGGCTACCTGAATTCAGTGGTCCACGTCACTCAGAATTTGTCCACTAAATCAATCTTACCCAGTCATTTAATCATGGCTTGTTGTTTAGTAAGCAGTATCTGTTTTTTATATTCATGTATCCAGGATGAGACTAAAACTAGTGACTGATAAAACAAGAACAGTGAGACTTGCTGCTGCATAAAGGCTTACTATTTAAAACCAATGCTTAAAAGAAGCAGAAGGTTGCCAAGGTTTTTTCTAATCTTTTTTTCTCATTTGTTTCCTCTTTAGTATAAATCAAGATAAGAATCTGTCAGTATCAGAAAGCTTATTTGGCCCTGTTCCACCAGCGTCTCCTGGCAAAATGGATAATTTTAGAACACGCCTTTAAAAAAAAAATAGACAACCTTCCTCCTCCCCCCGCTTCTTTAATAAAAAACAACCCGACTAGTTCTGCCTAACTTCACCAAAAGCAGGAATTGTCCTAATATGCAATTTTATAGACTTCTGTTCCTGTAGGTGCCTATAAACAGACCATAAAAACGGCTTGTGGCTTGCACATCTAGCTAGGTTCTTCTTATAGTTTGGCTTGGGGAGCCCCTTGTCTCTCTAAATTCATAACATTTTTAACTTTCCCCATAGGCAATTGGTAGGGGGCGCATGGGGGTGCCAGTGACCCCCCTGGCAGCTGACACTAATGCTGTCAGTAGGGCTGGTCCCCCCCCGACAGGGCCCATCAGCAGCTTCTGCAGGTGTACCCCTGGATTCAGGAGACACCAGTCACTCATGACCTTCCCCTTTTTCAACCAAGAGACCATGATCAACCCTCAATATTGCTCATGGACAGCACAGAATCATAGAAAAATAAGGCTGGAAGGCTTCTAGTTCAACCCCCTGCTCAAGGTAGAAATGCCCCTGTATAAATTATCCTTCCCGAGTGTTTGTCTACCCTGTGCTTAAATGTCAATGTTGGTAATCTGTTCCAGTGCTTAAGCCTCATATTTAGAAAGTTCTTCATAATATCCATGCACCTTGACCATCATACTTTGAATTGAAAAGTATGGGTGAATCTGTGGTGGGCTTGATCTGTCAGGCTTGTGGCATACCAGTGGTCCACAAATCCAATTTGAGAACCACTGCTTTATCCTACAAGTTGGTGAAGTCTCCTGGAACAGGTGGTACTTGGTACTCTTAACAGATTGCTTTAATGTAAATTTACTAGCATTTGAGAACTAGTGATATGAATCCAGAAAACAAAAACAGCCCCAGAGGTGCACCACATCCAGCTGTCCAGTTCTATTGTGGTTAAGGCACACCAAGTTATGTAGCCAGCAGTACACAAGGGAGTGATAAATTGCATCCAGCCACCTTTGGGTGTTACCAGATTTGCCCATTACTTTGGGGTGTGCTTATTTATTAGGGATAGTTTCTAGGGTCTTGGTGATTCTGTCAATGTGCTGCTTGTGTTACTATACAGAGCTGTATCTCTCCCTTCTGCAAGCCCTCACCTCACCCCCAATGGAGCTATCTTGCAGGACTCAATCTCAATGGGGCTGGGTTCCTCCAGTCACCAAATCAGTCATACACACAAACGCACACAAATTAACGTGACACGCCTGACCCAGCCAGGTTGATCAGCATGGACAGGCTGACACCCTCATATGCCAAGAATCAGTTCATCAGAGCAACAATAAAATGCAGTCAGACACAAGCACAAAGCTGAACAGAATCCCTCTGAATCCGGCTGGGTGTCCAGCTGACACCCTCATGGGCCAGCATTCAGTTCATAAGGGCACGTCTGAGTCAAACTGGGTCAATCAGCCTGTACAAGCTGATCCCCTTATGTGTTTCAAACTCAGCACGTCCCAATCTTTGGCCTCTTGATGAGCAGACCCCACA
>NW_005842940.1:131765-170960 GCF_000455745.1 Alligator sinensis
TATGGATGGCAGATATACTGATGGGATATCTCATGGTTTCTTCAGAAACAATAGATAGCTTGCAGCATCAGGATTTTGGATTTTCACTTGTTGTGAACAAGCCTCAGCTTAGCATGACTTTTCCAGATCTTACTATAGTCTTTTAACAGACTTAAAGCAATTATTGGGGTGTTCATAACCTTTTGTGGAGCGGACTCCCACCAGTCGTCTCGGGAAAAGTATGACAACACCTGTGGTTAGGGCTCCAATGGGCTGGACGCTGTGATGAACCCTTAACCATTGTTCAAATGTTGCCCATACTCCCTCTGACTCGGTCTTTTGCCTCAGCATTCCCTAACCCGGCAACCAAGTTTTAGTCAATCAAGTTTAAATAGGCCTCCCATAGTGGGACCAGGGAACGTACGGCCCGAGATGCCTATTAAACTTAGAGGTGTGTGTGTGTGTGTGTCTGGGAGGGGAAAAGTCCTTAGTAAATCCAGATTAGAACTGGTCTGATAAATGCTGAGCTGGGTGTGTGTGAACATGGGTTGATTAGCATTTGGAGCACAGGTTCCCCATCATGCAGTGCTCCCCTGCTTCTTTAGTCCCAGAATTCACTGCAGTCTCTGCTTCAGGCTTTCTGTTCTCCATCTCTCTCTGGTTCCATCTCGGATGCAAATGAGACCTAGGGCAGTTGTTTCACTCTTATCACCCTTATCTGGAGGGTCTTAGGTGTGTCTCTCACTGCATCTTAATCAGTTTCATTTATGTAGAGGAGGGGAGGGAGGGGGGTGAGTCCTTGTGAGTCAGACAGGCTGTGTCCTGTGCCAGGGTTCCCAAGAACACAGAGCTGAGACGTAACATGAGTTCCGGGCTCAAACAGGCAGATTGCCTTTAACAATTGGTTGCATATAGGTAGCCTTTGGCATGAGTCTGGAGTAAGGCTTGAACTCTTATCTCTAGGTTCATGAGGAAATACCTGAATCACTGCTCCTGCACCTCAACTAAAAGAGCAAGAGGTAGTTGGCCACTATAGTCTGAAGTCAGGCAGAAGGTAGGGCCTGCTGGCATCTTAGACGCAGAGCTTGAGGCATAAGTTTTTGTAAACGGCCTTTTTGCCAGATTGTAACCTACAACAGCTCACTACTCTCAAAGGTGCCCCTGTTTTCTCCCTAGTGAAAAGGAAAGGACTCGTCTTTCCTGGACTGTCTTAATAGTATTATTTTTGTTTTGTACAGTAGTGGCAAATGGCCCATCAAGAATAGGACTGAGAACTTCTTTATGTTGGGGCCGCACAGACTCAGAGTAGCAGACACTTCCAGCATTGAAGAGATTAAGGGTCTTGTTGGGTGTTACCCTTGGCACCAGTTCAACATTTAAAATGTTTGCATATGGGGACTAAACTCATGCCAAGGGCTCTCTGATTGGCTGAAAGTCATGCCTCTTTGGGCAAGGATTTTTGGGTCTCACTCCCAGTTTAAAAGTCTGGTGGGATCCTACGAGCATATTAGGCATTGACTTGCAACTGTGCAGAAAGCTTTCTAAGACATATCAATGCTTAACATGTTTTATGTGTAGATCATAATAAGTGTAACAAAGCCCTACATGTAAATGAGAGAGAGAGTCTGGAAGGGGAAAGACCTAACAGGTGAGTCTAGTCAACAGCAAGCATTACACTACTTCCACAATTCTGGGGGAGTGGGTTTGGTTGGGAGGGGATTGGCTAAGTGTAAGGAAGAGTGAAGAAGATTGTGGAGGAGGAAAGCTCTGGTGAGGAGACCATGAGAGAGAGGGTTGGGACATGAAGCCAATTGGTACAGGGCGAAGAAAGTCCAGTGAAACTGTAGGAACTTCTCTGAAAGTCCCTGCTGTGGCTGACCCAACTGTTCTGGAGCTAGTTTTGCCCTTTATGGGCATTGAAGGCACCAACTGGGGAGGACCCGGCTGGACCTCACTTTCTCCCTTTTCTCCCTCTGTGGCAGTCCCTGCTTTGGCTGCTTCAGCAGGTGCTTCTACAGAAATAATCTAGATGATCATCCATAACTTCTAGTGACTTCAGTAGAATCTGAGGATTCTTAGTGCTGAGAAGCAGGGCTAAATATTCAAGAGACCTAGACACTTGAAAATGTTAGCCAAGGTCCCTGTAGCCTGCACTGGTCGAACCTATTTCACTATTGTTGCTATTTACTCAAATAGGTATTTCTCCAGCTCTGTTTTAAGAGTTGCAAGAGAAGAGGCTCCCTCTACCTCAAGGCTATTCAACTTCTGAGCATCCAGAGGCTGCACCAGCAAGGGCTACCTACATAGCTTGGAGGCTTCACTAATGTGAGCCACAGGCCCCCAGCCCACACCCCCAGGCAGGCAACCATGTCTACCCGCACACGCTGCTGCACCATGCAGGTAGCTCTCACCTCAGCTCCTTTGCTGCATTGGGCAGCAGGCTTCCTTGGTGCATCATCCTGCTCTCTGGGGGCAGGCACAGGAAATGAAAGCTGAGAGAGGGAAGGGATGCCTAGAGCCCCTTGCTGCATGAGCAGCCAGAGAGATAAGGGAGCAGCAGCAGGGTAAGAGCCCAGGGTCTGCACATTAAAGCTTTGCAGGTCACATGCATTCTGCAGGCCACCAGTTGGACAGCCCTGCTCTACTTTTCCAATTTCTCATCCCTGTTCTAGCTGCTTGTTACTGACAGGAGAACTGGCTTTGTGGTTAAAGCCTGGTGTCAAGAGTTCACTTCTCACTTCCACCACAGGCTCGCTTTGTGACTGAGCAAGCTGCTATGTTCCCCACCCAGAAGGCTAAGATAATGCTTCCTTTCACCCCTGCAGGAGACTGTAAGCAATCTCCATTGGGGGAGGGAGCGTCTTTTGCTGAATATTTTATGACCTATCCTCATAGGGCTTCAAAGTGCTATCATACAAACAGCAAATTTAGCTTGGATACTCTCAAAATGATGATGGTTACGTTATAAATGACCTTGGTCCCAGTGTTAAGAAGATGAAGGATTTTTACATACACTTGAGGAAGCTACCATAAGCGTGTCTTTTACTTGTCAAACTTTCTTTAAAGTTCTGTCTTTTTCCTTCCCTTTTTCAAATCCATGTTCTTGTTACAGTTTGGCATGTTTCTCTGGTAGCCATTCAAGCTTCTCATCCTTACTTGGGGCTTGGACATGCAGGATATTTACGCTGGTGTCATTTACAGAGGGTCCAGAGCAGGTGGACCAAAGAGCTTATTCCAGTGTATTATACAGTAGGCTGCTTTTTCAGGACTTCTCTACTAGGTGGCAGGGCAGCTGGTGACAGTATTTTTCATTTGAGCAAATGATTATCCTCTATAAGGTGCAAGTGTGGAAAACCTACACCAGTATAATTTTACACCCAATGTAGTTCTGCCCCCAATTTCTTCAGGGACAATTCTACACCAGACTGAATGAAGTTATTCCTGTGTAATCATAGAACCATAGAAAATGAGAGTTGGAAGGGACCTCAGGATGTTGCATCTAGTCCAACCCCCTGCTCAAAGCAGGGCCATCCCTAAAGCCTCTAAGGATGGAGATTTCACAACCTCTCTGGGTAACTTGTTCCAGGGCTTTACTACCCTCCTTGTGAGAGAACTTTTGTACTATCTAACCTAAACTTCCCTTGCTGCAACTCGAGACCATTGCTCCTTGTTCTGTCATTTGCCACCACTGGGAACAGCTTAGCTACATCCTGTCTGGAACCACTCTTCAGGTAGCTGAAGGCTGCTATTAAATCCCCCTTTAGTCTTATCTTCTCCAAACTAAACAAGCCCAATTCCCTCAGCCTCTCCTCAGAAGTATTGTGCCCCAGCTCCATAACCATTTTTGTTGCCCTCCACTGGACTTCTCCAATTTGTTTATATCCTTTCTATAGTGGAGGACCAAAAACCGGATACAGGACTCCAGTTGTGGCTTCACCAGTGCCGAATAGACTGGAAGAATCACTTCCCTCAGTCTGCTGGCAGTGTTCCTACTAATGCAGCCCAGTGTGGTGTTAGCCTTTACACAACAATGGCACACTGTTGGCTCATATTTAACTTATTATCCACTGTAACCCACAGGTCCTTTTCTGCAGAGCTGCTTAGCTAGTTGGTCCCCAGCCAGTACCAGTGCATGGGATTGTTCTGTACTAAGTGCAGGCCTTTGCACTTTGTCTTTATTGAACCTCATGAGATTTATTTTTGGTCCAGTGCTCCAATTTGTCGAGGTCTCTCTCAATCCTAGCCTTACCCTCCAGCGTATCTACTACTTCTCCCAGTTTGAGGGTGCGTTCCAATCCATCTTCCAGGTCGTTGATGAAGATATTAAATAAAAATGGCTCCAAGACTGATCCCCGGGAGCACTCCATTTGATACCAGCTGCCAACTAGATATCAAGCCATTGATTTACTACTCTTTGAGCCTGGCAGTCTAGCCAGTTTTCTGTCCACCTTACAGTCCATTCATCCAACCCATACTACCTTAGCTTGCTTGCAAGACTTGTGGAAGCTAAGGCATATCGCATCCACTGCTCTCCCCACATCCACAGAACCAGTTCTCTCATCATAGAAGGCAATCAGGTTGGTCAGGCATGACTTGCTCTTGGTGAATCCATACTGATAGTTCCTAATCACCTTCTCCTCCATGTGCTTTGAAATGGATTCCTTGAGTGCCTGCTTTATGATTTTTCCAGGGACTGAGGTGAAGCTGACTGGCCTCTAGTTCCCCAGATCCTCCATCTTTCCTTTCTTAAAGATGGGCACTGTATTTGCCCTTTTTCAATTATCCAGGACCTCTCCTGATCTCCACGAGTTTCCAGAAATAATCACTATCAGCTCTTCAGCCAAGTCCTTCAGCACCCTTGGGTGCATCATGTCCAGCCCCACGGGCTTGTACATGTCCAGCTTTTCTAAATAGTCCCTAACCTGTTCCGGCTGCTTACCTTCTCCCCAGACTGTGCTGACAGGTGCAGTAGTCTGGGAGCTGACCTTGCCTGTGAAGACTGAGGTGAAAAAAGCATAAGAGTACTTCAGCCTTTTCCACATTATCTGTCACTAGGTTGCTCCCCCCCACATTCAGTAAGGGACCCACATTTTCCTTGATCTTCTTGTTGCTGTCCTACTTGTAGAAACCCTTCTTGTTACCGTTCATGTCCCTTGCTAGCTGCACCTCCACTTGTGCTTTGGTCTTTATGATTTTATCCCTGCGTGCCCAAGAAATACTTGTATACTCCTCCCTAGTCGTTCGTCCAAATTTCCACTTCTCGTAAGCTTTCCTTTTATGTTGTTGCTCACTGAAGAGTTCCCTGCTAAGCCAAGCTGGTCTTGTGCCATACTTACTAGTCTTCCTGTGCATTGGGATGGTTTGTTCCTGCACCTTCAGTAAGGTTTTCTTAAAATGCAACCAACTCTCCTGGACTCCTTTCCCTCTCAGAGTGGTCCCAGGGGATCCCAGGGGATCCTGCCCATCAGGATGTGTTCACATCATTTGTCTACTACTTGTTTACACTGGTGTAAAGGTCAGTAACACCTGCGTTACGAGGCTAGGCCAATGATCCTCAACCTTTTTAGACTCTAGGAACCCCTCAAAAATGCAAGCGTTGTTTTCACTATTTTTTTTACTACAGAATAATAGTAGAGCAGCCTTGCAAAGAACTTGAAAAAACCACAACCAGTCAAAATGCTTTTAACACTGTGGATTCCTATGTGAAATCTCTGGGTCTTATCTCGTGAATCATGTTTGCACACCTAACAGTGCTAACATTTGTACTACACCCTTGAAAGGATCTCAAGGCACCCTGGTTGAGAATCACTGGTCTAGTCTCTCATTTTCAGAGGTAACACTAGCTCCTGATGATGGAGTCAGACAGTAGTTAGCCTCTGATGCTTGCTGGACCAGAAATAAATGGCTCTCTAGGCAGGTGTTCTGGCCCTTGCCTGACAACTGGAAGTCATGCATTTACTGGATAATTAATGGAGAAAAACTGCTCCTCTGGAGTGCTTAAACAGGAAGTTTTTAATCAAGTCCAAGACAGTTTTGAACTTTTGAATAACTTCTGGTGCGTTTCCAAGCCATGTAGCTGCTGTGCACTGAAGTTAAAGCACGAGTTGCAGAAGTACCGCCAGCAAAGGAAGGCTGCGTGATAGAGAGGAAAAAGCTAACCTGGTGCTGTGCTTCCAACCACCCTGGGTTGGGCTCGTAATCAGAGATACTTGGAGACTCCTGTGGGAAGTGCTGTGTGAGACCAGTGTATGAATTCTGTTCCTGTTGGGTTCCATGTTTGTAATGCATCAGGAAGATTGAGGACACTGTCTTTGAGTAGCAGAGAGACTGGGAGGCAGGATTCCTGGGTTCTAGTCATTTTCTATGTGTGGAAGAGTAGTTGACCTCTCTGTGCTTCAAGGTGCCCCTCTATAAAATGGGGTTATTGCTTAGTTTAGGAGTGCTTGGAGGGATTACTTAAAGACGTGGTTTGAACCCTCCTCCTCAGACAAAAGGCATATGGGAAGTGCTAAAGGTGTATGGCAGTGTTGTGCTCTGAAGGCTTCTGATTTAATGATGTTATTCCAAACAGTCTCACCTGGCAGTCGGGCTCTTGGGAAGAACGAGGGAGATGGAAGCACAGGCTACGCTGAGCGTGCCCGGAGGACTCCTTCTGCACTCTCCGAGTGGGCAGGCCAGGTTCTCTTTTTGGCTGCAAGGCTAGAAGGACCCGGAGGTGAATGGGGCTAGGAGTTCCTGCTGGCCAGTAGTTCTGTCCTGTAGGTCAGCCAGGAAGCATAAGAGAGATGGTGCAGGCCAGAGATTTTTATTGCAATAGGAGGGGGGTGGAGAGAAGGTTGGAAGTTAGAGAAGAGAAACTGAACTGGGAATTTATGAGACACATTCCTGCCTGAACTTTCCTTCTCTTTGGTAGGTCTGCAACTGGCTGATACCCAGCCTGTGTTCTCCGTGTAGCTTCCCTCATGTAGCAAGCTGAATATCTCTCTGCCTTCTACCTTTGCCAGTTGGATTGGGGCCCTTGAGTTCTCTTGTTGCCAAAATGCACAGCCATTAGGAGATTAAGGTTTTACTTGCCTCCTGATCCTGGAGTGCACTCGCATCTGTTTGCGGTCAGAGAGCATGCTTTCAGCTGAGGCCTGAGCAGCTCCTAAGCCTGGGCTACTTGCTGGTGCACACTTCAGGAACACTGGTGGATTGAGAGTGTGTTGTTTTAGGACTTTCTGGAAAAATCACAGGAACTTCTGACCTCCTAGTTAGCAGAGTCTTAACATTGACACATGGTTGTAATCCAAAACGCTCGCTGAAAGACTAATGGACACTAATGGCCCTCTGAACATGAGCTCTTACACATGCCAGGATTTTGTTTTGTTTGTTCTTTTAGCTGGATCTAATGTGTCGGATGATGGAAGCAGTTTGGAGGAAATACAACCTTCACCCCTGCATCTTTTCCTTGTAAGTTTGTTTGTTTTTGCCTTTATCCCCCAGCAAGTTAGATTGCGGGCAGAATTCTTGCAGAGACGTGGTCTCTGGAAATGCTTGTTCCTGAACCCAGCCCCAGGTTGCTGCAGCAGAACCTTCCTTCTGCCTCTCCCATGACCCTCCCAACTCTCGCTGTCTAACCAGGCTTGGATAGCGATCATGTAGATACCTCTGTAGAGAAGGGGGCTGGTGTTCAGCATCACTGAACTTGCATTGATTTCAGCTTGGCTAATTGAAGACCTCAGGCCACTTATCTAGGTAGCTGTTTATAGATGCAGAGTAGGTCTAACTTCAGATACTCAGTTTAGAAAGTTTTATCTCATTGTTTTTAGTATCCTGTATGCTGTAAATCTACTGTATAGATTTTCTACGTCCACATCTCTAAATAAACAAGATGTCCTATCACTTCTTGGTACCCAAATTGCATTCATTTAACTGAGCAGCACTTCTGCTAGGTTTTGAGGGGAGTGTGGAAGGGCATATGTCCGTTGGTCACCTGTACACTGTTATTTTTATTATTAAATACAGTGACAAGCGAGGAAGTGCAGCAGAGTTTGCAGTATTCCACATCATGAGTCGGATCCTAGAAGCTGCCAATGGGCTGTGCATGCCCCTTCCTCCCGGTAAGTCCTGCAGAGATGGACAGGTCACTGTTTTATTCCTTGTTTGGGAGCAAGTTTTGATTTGAACTTCTTCCAAGGAAATGGCAGTCATGGTACATGCAGCCAAGTTACCTTCAGCTGTCCTGAAATGCATGCAGTGCAGCTGCATCGAGATGATAACTTCCTCCTCTGTAGTGAAACAAGAAAGCCCCAAGTAGCTATTGCAAACTAAGACAACACACTAGAGTTTTTAGAAAAGCTTGAGTCCTGTGTGCGCCAACACCATTTCAGTTCTGGGACAAAATGCGACAAAACTATGGTTTTCAGACTTTTTCCCTTTTTTTAAAATTCAGTAGTTGCCCACAAAGTTGGCTATCCGTTTCAAGGGCAACAAAGGTAAATCATGTCCAGTAGTAAAGCAAACAGCCTTATGGTGCCCTGCTCATGTTCTTCACTCGTAGTAGAAAAGGCTTGCTTGGGGACAGGGTCATGGCCCTACTGCTTCACACACTTGGATCCTGCATCCATGCATGTCTTCACTGACTGTAACCAAAGAGTCAGTTCGTACAGAGCAGCTTGCATAATTGAGGCCTATGCTTCCTAATCCAGATTGTCCTGCAATGCTGCAGAGACACCGGGAGGTATCAGTTAATGCAACTTGTGGCCTTTCACAAGGGTCCCCCACCAACTAACATAGAAACCACTTTTGAAAACTGGCTGTAGCTTTGAAGTGTGAATTAAAGGTGAAAGGCTCACTCATTGGCAGATTTGTGACCTATCCCTGTGGATCTTAGTTTTTCAATCCTTCTCTGTCCATCAGATGCTTCATGTCCATCTCTGGGACTATATTGGGAGCAGCAATCAATTTGTCCTCTCGAAGTACTTTACTTCAGCAGAATACCTCTTGTGAGGCCCTGTCAGGGACTTTAGTCTGGGAATTTTCTCAAGACTTCAGCTTCTTAGGCCTTTAGAGTACACACTAAATACATGATTGTGATTTATAGGGGAGGGAGATCGTGAGCTTCCCCTGCCCTCATCTCTCCAGTCCCAGACAAATGGATGTCTCAGTTGGGGACACAGGGAGTGAAGGTGGAAAATGATGATCTGATCTAAAAGCAAAAAGATGAAAGTGCTACAAAGCACCTTAAAACTGATGTCCAGTCTGGAAGAATGCAATGACTATGCAGAAGGACCCATAGAAACCTAGCTTTTTTAGAAATTTGGCTCAGGAAATCATGGTACAGACTGTGCTAAAATTCCAATACCAAGAGCTTCTGATAACCCCGATACCAGATTCCTTTTGTTCTGTTCTTTAAAAAGAAAATAATTAGGAAGAATTGAGTTCTGGTGTATGACATTGTATAAAATTGTGTATTGCTGCTTACTTTGCCAAAGCAGTCAGGGGTTTACAGGCAGATCTGGTAGATTTGAACTGGATTTTAATCCCATTAAGAATGTTCTTGCTGAAGGACTTGGCTTATCACTGCCACCATGAGTTATGGCAGCAGTGTGCTTCTAACCACAGGTAGGAGGAAAATAGGGTTGAATACATTTCATGCTTCTGATCAGTCTCAAAAGTCCCTCATTACTAATGCTGTTCTGTGCTGGGTGATGGCAGCTCATACATCTAGCCCATATTGTGCAGGAGAACAGGTGACAGTTGCATACAGTGCTTGGGAAAATGTTGGTGTTTAGATGATTTGGGGGGACAGGCATAAGAAATGTAAAATATTTTGCCAACAGTTTGATTATGCTGGATTTGCAGTAGATTTTACAATAAGAGAACTGCTGTATGGGCTGCTTCCAGTCTTCTCCTTTTTGTTTCTTATTTCTTGCAAGGTATGGGAAGATCACAAAATGAGCGCTTCCATATTAAGAGAGAGGGTTTTAAATTAGTCTAAATCAATTATATTAAATAAGTGTTGGTGGAGTCATAGGGCATCAATAATGTCAGAATTTAGACATCATTGTGATAGCATGGTGATTTTAACTCTCTCCTCCCTCCCCCAATTCCACCTCCAAAAATGAATTGGAATGAATTTGGTAATAATAGAGGTGTTGCCCTCTCCTGAGCTTCGGTGCTGTGAAGGGCACAGCAGTAATAAGGACATTTTGCTTAGAAATATTGTACTTCTGTTGTACACATGGCTTTCTCTCTCTCTTCAGGTTTTCATAGTCTACACTTGGGACTTGGAGTTCGATGTCTTCCTTTGCACACTCTGCTGCATTACATAGATAATGGAGTCCTGCACCTCACAGAAACCTGTGTCAGAAAACTTTTCAAAGGTACGGTAGATTTAATAGAAGAGGTGCTAACCAGCTGCTAGTAATCCTGATGGGTAGCATTCCTTTTAGCAAGCTTGTTTTGGAAAGGGATACACTTGAGGCATTTCAAATGAACAGTTGTGACTTTCTCAAGAGCTAACTACTTTTTAAACTTGCCCTTTTATTTCTTGCAATACATAATGAGAGAAAAATGCAAAGCTGCAGGGCTCAATTCCACCCTCAGAACTGAAAGTTAGAGTTATTTCTTTGAACTTCCTCAGAAACCTTTAGGGTTGCACAGGACAAAAATTGGGCATGAGTTCACATAAAACTGTCTGTAACTACAAAAGACAATGAAATATCTACCTTGAAATTTCTGGCTGATCCATTTTGAAACCAGGGAAATGCACACAACAATTTTTTTTTGTATGACAAAAATCGTGCGCCAGAGTCATATTTCACATTGGACAGAGCTGAGCCAGGATCGAGATGGGGTGTCGAGGGCATTGAGGTTTCCAGGGCAACAGAAGATGGAGCATGCTGTAACTTCGTGGTTTGCAGTCTGTGAGGGGCGCCGCATTCACAAGTGGCACTTGGTGTCAGGCCCATTTGATGCATGTTATGGTGGAAATGGCCATAGCTGGTTCAGAGTCTGTTAAGGCAGATCCAGGAAAGTCTGTCCAAATCGAAGCCGGGAGGTCTCATAGAGGGGTTTGGGATGAATGTTTTGAGTGTGTAGTTCTTAGAGGCCCATCGTTCTTCCCATAGTCGTGTAGCCCAGTTGTCTGGAAATAAGAGCGCAGGTGTGCAGGTGGGTGATCAGAGGTACTAATCGAATGATTAGTAGTAATGGTTAAATTAAAAATATTTTTTTAAAATGATTTCCCTATAAAGCAACTGAATTGGCCTACTAGACAGCCCTCAGCAGTATTGTTTTGATTCAGATAAGACAGAATGGTTCTGATGCTGTAGTTAGTGAAATAGCTAGACGTTCTGCACAGGGCTGTAAAGAGTTGTTTTTAAAAAAACAAAACCTGGCACCATCAGTCTAAAACAATTGTGCTTGTTGTTGATGTAAGGGTTTTTGTTTAATTGAAATATGCTGTGTTGTATCCACTGGGATGACTTGAAAGTATGCTAATAAGTTTGCCCCTGTTCTTTGAACTATGTTGTCAAAATGCTAAACGCTAGGAAGTAGTGCATACTGACGTGAGACGTGATCGTGCAACAGCATGCTTAATATATGTACCCCGTGCTAGGCTGTTGGGTTCTTGCCAGAAGTTCGAGCCATGGATCGCCCTGCTCTGCATTTCTTGGAATAGAATCAAGTGTATGTAGTCGTTCATAAAAAGAACAGGGAAACCAATTTGTGGCTTTATAGATCATACTGTGACCACAACCTTGTTCACTGCCCTTTTAGTTTGGAGAGGGAGCAATCGGAAGCATAATTCAGTTAGTTTACCTAAACCTAAGAATAGCAAATATGGTAGCTGACTGGTTTGGCTTAGCAGAGAACTCTTCAATGAGCTTGAATACCAAAAAGAAGCTTATAAGAAGTGGCAGCTTGGACAAACAACTAGGGAGGAGTATAAGAATATTGCTCAGGCATGCAGGGATAAAGTCAGGAAGGCAAAAGCACAATTGGAGTTGCAGCTAGCAAGGGCCATGAAGGGTAACAAAAAGGGTTTCTACAGGTATGTCAGCAACAAGAGGAAGGTCAGGGAAAATCTGGGTCCCTTACTGAATGGCAGAAGCAACCTAGTGACAAATGATGTGGAAAAGGCTTCAGTACTTGATGCCTTTTTCACCGACGTCTTCACAGGCAAAGTCAGCTCCCAAACTACTGCACCAGGCAGCACAGTTTGGGGAGGAGGTGAGCAGCCCTCAGTGGTGAAAGAACAGGTTAGGGACTGTTTAGAAGATCTGGATGTGTACAAGTCCATGCAATGAACCTGAAGGTGCTGAGAGAGTTGGCTGATGTGATTGCAGAGCTGCTGGCAATTATCTTTGAAAACTTGTGGCGATCGGGATAGGTCCTGGACAATTGGAAAAGGGCAAATAATAGTGCCCGTCTTTTAGAAAGGATCCAGGGAATTACAGACCAGTCAGCCTCCCCTGAGCACCTGGAAAAATCATGGCGAGGATCCTCAAGGAATCCATTTCTAAGCACTTGGAGGAGAAGGTGATTAGGAACAGTCAGCATGATTTCACCAAGTGCAAGTCATGCCTGACCAACCTGATTGCCTTCTATGATGAGATGACTGTCTGGATGTGGGGAAAGCAGTGCACATAATATACCTTGACTTTAGCAAGGCTTTTGATACTGTTTCCCACAGCATTTGTGCAAGCAAGCTGAGGAAGTATGGGTTGGATAAATGGACTTTAAGGTGGGTAGAAAGCTGGCTGGATTGTCTGGCTCAGCGGGTAGTAATCAATGGCACAATGTCTAGCTGGAAGCCAATGTCAAGTGGAGTGCCCCAGGGGATCAGTCTTGGAGCCATTTTTATTTAATGTCTTCATCAACGACCTGGAAGATGGGTTGCAATGCACCCTCAAGCTGTGGGGAGTATTCGATATGCTGGAGGGTAGGGCTAGGATTCAGAGAGACCTCAACAAATTGGAGGATTGGACCCAAAGTAAATACATCTCATGAGGTTCAATAAGGACAAGTGCAAAGGCCTGCACTTGGGGCAAGAATCCCATGCACTGCTACAGCCTGGGGACTGACTGGCTAAGCAGCAGCTCTGCAGAAAAGGACCTGGGGGTTACAGTGGACACTTAGCTGGATATGAGCCAGCAGTGTGCCTTTGTTGCCAAGAAAGTTAACAGCATCCTGGGCTGCATTAGAAGGAGCATTGTCAGCAGATCGAGGGAAGTAATTATCTGCTCTGTTTTGCATCGGTGAGGCCACAGTTGGAGTACCGTGTCCAGTTTGCGTCCCCCACTATAGAAAGGATGTGGTAAAATTAGAAAGAGTACAGCAGACAGCAATGAAAATGGTTCACGTGAATTATGAGGAGAGGCTGAGGGAACTGGGTTTATTTATTTTGGAGAAGAGAAGCATGAGAGGGAATTTGATACAGCCTTCAAGTACCTGGAGTGGGGTTCAAAAGAGGATGGAGCTGGATTGTTCCCAGTGGTGGCAGACGACAGAACTAGGAGCAGTGGTCTCAGGTTGTAGCAAGGGAGGTTTAGGTTGTATATTAGGAAAAGCTTTCTCACTAGGAGGGTGGTGAACCACTGAAATGGGTTACCTACGGGTTACCACCTGGTGGCATCTCCATCCTTGGAGGTTTTTAAGGTCTGGCTTGACAAAGCCCTGGCTGGAGTGATCTAGTTGGGGATGGTCCTGCCTCGAGCAGGGGGTTGGACTAGATGACCTCCTGAGGTCCCTTCCAACCCTAAATTTCTATGGTTCTATTTATGAGCATCCATGTGCTACGGTCTGCTTTATTACACACTGGAAGTGCTGCAGTTCTGTGGCAATGGGATTTATTTGTATTCTTGTGGTGCTCACAATGTGTCAGACATCCTGAGAAAACGATTACAGTTATCCTCAGTTCAGGATCTAGGCATTTCCTAAAGGATACAAGCAGTAAATGGAGGAGTGGTATTTATGAAAAACAGCAAGACCGTCATGTTAATTACTAGGCCAAGTATATAGCTGTAGCCAAACTCGCAACCACACTCCCTCACAACATGCTATTTATCTAGTAGTTAGAAAAGAAAATAGGCCCAGGTATCATGTTTTGTTGTATCCAGATAATATCTCAAGGATAGGGGTGTATATCAGTACAAGGTGTGAGTTTATAGTTGAAGTCAGTCACCAGGAGTACTTGTTAAAGTTCCCTTTTAAGTTATGAAACTAGAAAGCAACAAGAGAGTAAAATAAGTTATTTTCTCCTCCTACTGTAAGCCACCTGGGCCTTTGTTTAAAAGGGTGATATATATAAATAATATATACATACATATATTTTGTTAGTGGGTCAATCTTTAGACAGATGCTTGCATGTAAGTAAAAATTGTAGTCTGGTAGTTTATCATTGATACTTTTCCTCTTTTTTCCTTCAGATCTGGACAACACTGAGAAGAACGAAAAGCTAAAATTTAGTATTGTCACAAGGCTTCCAGAGGTAACTTTGCATGATGTTTCTTGTGTGATGTTTTTTGGGTCTACTTATCAAATTCATCCATGTGGAAAGGCCAGTTTGAGACTCAAGAAACTAATTTCTCTTGTATCCTCAAGGCAGTAGCTGTGTTTACATTTTCTTTAAATCTGAGTATCTAGAAAAAGGTGGGAAAATATTACATTGAGAGAAGAAGGAAAAAGTTTAGCTTCATTTAATTTAAAATATAAATCCCTATGAAGAGTGCAGCTCCCTTTAATTTATACAATTCCCCATTCGCATTCAACAACTTCAGTACTTGTTAAATGCATGTTGTCTTTGGCAGTGCAAATTGTTCCTTTTTATTTTGAAATGCAAAACTCAACTTCAGTTTGAAGTCCATAGACCTTGTTTATGAAGGGATGAGGATTCCTACCATGGTATGTTCTTCTTGATGTAGAAAGGAGTGAAGGGCTCTTTCTGGCAGAGAAAGGGAGGTGTTCTCAAGAGCCCCTTCAAGTTTTTTCCTTAAAGATCTGGAGGAGTTCCTGCTGGGAAGTGAGCAATACACTTTTGTCCCTTCCAGCTTAATGAGAAACAAGAAGAGAGATTTAACCACTTGGGAAACCTAAGTTCATACAGAATTTTCTTGCTAAGAGCTCCACTAGCTCCACGTGACTCTTCTTGTAGTGTGGTGACCTTCAACTTCGGGCCATGAGTTTCTGTTTAGAGATTTATGTGAGATATACTGTTTGTCCTACTCTTCCATCTATTGCTTGTATCCTTTTAGGAGATGCCTATATCCTGAACCGAGGATCACTGTCATTGTTTTTTCAGGATTTCTGGCACATTGTGGGCACCACAAGAATACAAATAAATCCCATTGCCATAGAGCTGCAGCACTTCCAGTGTGTAATAAAGCACACTAGCGCATAGATGCTCATGTGCCAGTGTCTTGGCATATTACAGGCTTTTCCTAGTTTGACCCTAGATATGTGCTTTTCATTCATTACGTATTTTAAACTACTGGAAGTACCAGCTGAATGTTCCTATAAAAAGGGTTTCTTTATTTGGCAGCGGTTTAAAAAAAAACACAACAGAAACCCCTTACAAAACAGTCATTGTCTTCCATATCTTGTTTTGGGAAGCCTTTGGTCATTGGAAGCTGGCTGTGGACTCTGCAGTGAGCTGGTAGCCCTTGGGCAGCATGGACCCGGAGAACACACTGGTTCCAAGTGTGCTCTGGTGCTGAGGAGCTGGTTCACAAGGCCTCTGTTGTAAAAGGCACTGCCACTGCCACTTGAGCACAGCAGAGTTGGTACTGTATCCTATCTGTTTAGACCTAGATGAGGGTTTTTTTGTTGTTTTTTTTTTAATGCCTTTTATTGAAAAATGCAATTATGTGGAACCAAGGCTTTTAATTTAGGCTGAATTTGCCAAATAGTTTCAGCTGAAGCAAAAATGATGCTATAGTGGTCATAAAATAGTCTCTTCAGAAAATGTTGCAGTGTTTTAACATTCCTGTATTGCATTCTTGAGAACTTACAATAAGAAGTAAAGAAACAAAAGGCCAGACTTGCAAGACAGCAGTAGTAAAGGGGAAGGTTCCCCTCATTTGCAATTACCCAGTGGTCAGAAGGTTTGCTCAGGATGTGGGAAACCTAGGTTTAGATCTTCTTTTTTTCTTGAGAAGATTCAAACTTCTCCCAGGACTAAGTGCTCTGTTACAGGGGATGCTAGTGTGGGTGTCTCTTAAGTCTTTCATGTTCATGTGCCACATGTTGAGCCAGAGAGAGGTGTGATCCTTTCTGGTTCAGTGAATATTGAAATAATTTATGCAAACAGAAAGAGAGATAGAAACCCATCTTATCCTGCTAGGAAGCAGATGCCCTGATTTCAAATTTTTCCACTCACTACTTTTAGTAACTGCCCCAACCATTTAGCTGTTGGATAGAAAGGGATGAGACCACTGCAGTAGTCCTGACTCCTCAGATTTTATTATAAATGTCTGAAAATACTGTTCCATTTGAACATCTTGTTTAGTCCAAATGGAAATTTTATTTTTGTTTTGGCAAGGAAAAAAAATGTGAAACTCAAGTTAACGTGCTTCTTTTTTTTGCTTTTGCTACCCAACAAAACTTTCTGCACTTTCTTGAATCTGTCTTGTTTTGTTGTTTGTTTTTGTGTAATAGGCAATTGGCCAAAAGATCTGTCAGCTATGGAATCACCCTGTCACTTCTAACTTTATTGCAAGGAACTATGTTAAACTTTTGCTTGAGAAACTTGGGACCAGACAGGTAAGAATGTGGTGGAGATGGTTTTTGGGGGGCTTTTGTTTGTTTTTTAAATCTTTCAGCTTGAATAGTGTTGACAGCCATGAAAATTCCTACATGGACTATTAGTCCCTTGTAACTGAATGTGTAAGGTAGACTACTATAGTTGTGATCCAACGTAAACTTTCTCTTTTACAGCGCGGCCGACCTATACCTGACAGGATGTCCATTCATGTAGAGTTTCTGCCTCTTAACTACTTGGCCAGTATGCTGGCAGAAATAGAGGATCAAGGTAATGTTTATTTGTATTTTGCTTCCTTTAAAGGCTGGGCTGTTTTGGCCTGGCTGTGCATATAGGGCTTCATCTTGGTCCTGCCAGAGTTTCTGGCTTTATGTGGAACAAGCTTACACACATCTGCACTGGAGATGTTGTGGGGGCTGTGAGCACTATAAACCCCTCAGTCTGCTTATGCAGATCTCTCTCAAAAAGGCATGAAAGAATATGTTGGAAAGCCAGGATGAGGAAATTGCTGTTCCTGCTGTCCTCTTTGGGTTCTCTTTAGACAGGACCAGGCTGTTCCTAGTTCCTATAAACTCTTTATTTCCTTGATTAAAAACAAACTAAGGCTTAAATCTATAAACTGTAAATAAAAGTGAAGTGGCAGGTGCAGCTGCAAATGGATTACCATCATGAAAACCAAGGTATGGGACTTGGGTTTTAAAAGGGATATAGCTGGGGTAGGATGGGAGTGCCCTGGGTCCCAGTCCTGCTTCAAGGACTATCTTATGCATTTTATGTAATCACTGTCTTAATGTAAAATGCAGGGAAAGGACCCCTAGTCTCTCCCTTGCCCATATAAAGGCCCTAAACTTTAGTGGTTAGTTTTTCGGGCAGAATGCCAAGAAGTACTCGCAGCCTTGATTTGCAAGGTGTTGGCATGCCAGGGCAGACAGCAGGGGAGCTGCAAGGAGCTTGATCCTTGCGGTGACGGTGCAACCCCAGCCCCTTCCCTGCCATCCACCCTGAGGTGCATGTGCCAAGCAAAATGCCTTCACAAGCCACACTCTGGTATGTGTGGTGGGTGTTGCTGACTCCTGCTCTAACCACTAGGCTAGGAAGCCATGGTTCCTCATGTATGTTGGTGCGCTGTGTAGCTCAAATTATCTTAAATTTCTCTTGGCAGAGCAGCAGAGCTGTACCAGGAACAGCAGAGTACTCCCCACCCAGTGAGTGGCAGAATTCAAGATCCACCACTGTCCTCAGTGTGCTGGTTTTTGTGACTCCTATTCTAAGGTGCCACCTCATGCACTGTGTGGTGAACCCAGGCACACAGGTTAGGGTGCTGGATTCCACTCCTGGGACTAGCTACTGTAAAGTTAGGTGTTGGGCCCCACAGTGCTGTGTGTGTTAAGTCTGGATCTGGGTCAGAATTATTTCACCATTTAATCAGTAGCAGTAGGGACTTGGTAGACTTCGTGGAGGTTGGTTCACCACCTTCCGAGTGTGTCTGATCTTCTAGGAAGAAACGGGCAGAGTGGTGATGCCTGTTTTCAAATGGACCAGCACACACTGCTGCAAAAGAGAGAGCAGCCAATGCTCAAAGGCTGTTTGAATCCACAACTACCAAGACAGTCAGATTTCTTCCTAGACAACTTTGCTTGGGGTTTCATTAGGGGTGCACTGATACAGATTTTTTTGGCTGATACCAATGGCCAGTTATTAGCCAGCCATATCGGCCGACACCGATCCGATTGCCAGTATACAGCCTGGCAGCTTGGAGAGCAGTGTCCAGCTGGTAAGTCTGTTTAGGGAAGGGAAGGGGAGTGTGGGGTGCCGATCAAGGCCCCTATGGTGAGGGAGGGAGTGGGGCTGGGGCAGGGGTAGGCACTGCACAGCCATGACAGGGCATTGGGACAGAGCCACGAGTGGCTCATCTGGGGATTGCAGGGGGGTGGATCCCGCATCTGGTGGGTGGCAGCAGCACTGGGAGGGGCTCTGGGGTGGGCTGTGGCCCCAGAATTCCCTGTAGCCTCCACTCCCAGTGCTGCTGCCACCTGCACCAAGTGCAGTCCCGGCCCAGTCCCCCCACCAGGAAAAGGCCACTGCAGCCTCCAGCAGGCAGCTCAGCCTGCCCTCGCCCTGTGCACAGATCTGGAGGGCGTATGTACCCCCATGCAGCTCCTCACCCCGCCCCGCCCCCCCGCGCTCCTGGAATGAGCCACCCGTGGCTCCATTCCCTGCCCCTGGCCCAGCCCCACTTCCTCTGTCACCGTGGGGGCCTCAAACAGCCCTCCTCCATGCCCCTTCCTCCCGTCACAGACTTACTGGCCAGACACTGCTCTTTAAGCTGTCTGGCTGCACTCCTGGCTGCATGAGTGCTGCGGCTGCATGCATGTACATGGGATTTTTTGGTGACATTATTGGCTACACCATCCAAAAAAAGCCAATTGCCGATTAATATCAAGTTTCCTTTTATTGGTGCCAATACGATATGGACCGATTTTTATATCAGCACACCTCTAGGTGTCATACAGTAGTATTCTGAAACTGACAGCAAGAACGGGACAGATCAAAAAGTCATTTCCCAGTTTATACTCTACAAAAGCTTCCACTGATTTGATTAATTTTTTCCTGCGTAGTCTCCAGAATTCTTAAGTACGGTTCTGCCTGGCATTAGACTTCTGCCTTGACATCTGCCTGGCATCATGCTCTGACATTAGGAAACATTCTGTGAGTGTGTTTCAAAAGCCACCGTAGCTTCAGTGGACCCAGGATCAGGCCTTAGCAGCCTATGAGAAATATTGTTAGCATGTTATGGAGAGCTGGAGGCCAAAACTTTTAAAGCTTTTCATGCCTAACTTTGAGTATTTGAGATTGACACTTACTTTAACAGGTTTCAAGCACAGGAGAACATTCACTTTATGAAAGCTGCTCTTCTCCATGTCCTTTTCCAGGTCTGAATCCATTTAAGGAACAAGACCACGTGAATGCAAAATTTGTAGAGGAAATGGCACTGAAACACACAGCAATGCTTTTGGGCCTCTAAAATTGCGAATGAGGACATGATTACTTCAGTGGTTCATCAGCCTTGCTACCTGTATCAATATTCATCAACAAGAATGCAAGCAATATTTTCAGGCTTTATTTTCTTTTTTAAAAAACAAAAGGTTTCAAGTTTTCAACAGCAACCGGCATTAGTAAGTCAAAGCCTGCCCAAAATAGTTGCTCCACTTTGCTTACACATATGTTGCAAAATGATTAGGCTGAATGCTGACTTGTTAAAGCTGAATCATCAGAGCTGGGGGAAGAAATATATTTGCTGTAGATGCAGTTCTCTGGCTAAACACACTTCTACTATTTTCTCTTATACCGTGGAGAAGCCAAACAAGTAACTATAACAAGTATCAAAATAAATTGATAGAGTGTTCATAATTTTAATTTATATTCCAGTGCCCAACAGGGCAAACCAAGGAAATGGTTAACATTGTCAAATCATGAGAAACTGGCAACTAATTGCACTGACGTATAAAGGAGTTTTTGGTGAGGTTGTGTAATATAGACAAGTGGAAAAAATGAGAAATTAGTCTTTGTATATAATGTATCAATTATGAAATGGATCAATGATGATGTATGTATTCTTCATACAGACCATATCTTTTTATGGTACTGCCATGCCTTTGGAGTAGGATCTTAATATATTTGTTTTGTAATTAGTGAAATGTATTCTCTGAAGTTTCCACAACAGCTTTTCCTGCTGTTTATAGACATTGTACAGTAAAGCAGAGAAGGAAAGAGTCTTTCCAAGTAACTTCTCTGTTTAAGTGGGTCTTTTATTTAATTCTGTCCCTCTGACTTCATGTTTATAGATCATGTATCAGTTTTGAGGAAAAAAAATTGCTACAGCCCTTGCCTCCATTTTCCAGCTATGTTTATACAAAACTGAGCTAAGCTGTTTATTTTTTTTAGCTGTGATGGGTAACAGCAACAAAAAATAATACATTGGCACCCAACAGAGAGAATGTGTGAACTTTCAACCTGCTGAGATAAAGCTGAGCTAATTTCATCCTCTGGGTCCGACCTTGTTTCAGGGTTCATACAGATGCACAGATGTGCTTTGTATCGCACCCTAATTTGAAGTGCTTCTAATTTGGAGTGTTTTAGTACCATACAGATGTGCAGGCCTCTCCCAGATGAAGTACTTCATAATGTGCCAGAGTGGTGGTGGTGTGTTGCTCCCAGGTTGGAGGCTGGGTAGCAGGGATTCCAGCTACCTCTCTGCCACAATCCCACAGAGGCTTTCAAGGAGGGACAACAGCAAACTCTTTGATCCCCACACTTCTGCTTGGTGCTTCATGCCAGTGCATGCCAGTCAGTTTTGCATGCGGTGCATTCCTGGTGAGAAGAAAGAATGGACTTCAACTCTTTCCTTGGCTTCCAGGCTCTCTCAGAGCAGTGCCAAAAGATACCAGCTCTATTCTGCTCAAATGAGTCTTCACCTTATCTGGTCATGCAAACTATTTTTTCATGGACCACTTGAAAATTGCTGAGGGTCTCGGCAGACCGCTTAATCTCCATCATCAGAAAAAAATAAATCAAATGCAGGGCCAAATACAGATATTCTTGATTGTTCTGCAACCTTTCGGCGGACCACCTGAAGGGAGCTTGCAGACCACAGTTTGAGAACCTGTGTGCTAGGCTATCCAGAGTGTGCTGGCACCATGGTTCTTGCTCTCCAACTTGCCAGAGGACATAGCCAAATCTGTGTGGGTAGGCTTTCCACACTGCACTGGGGCCATTATGGGCACTGTAGCGTATTATGGGTCAGAGTATATTACCTGCTATGGCTACTTGTCCACCATGTTGAAGGGAAACATGAACCATTAGGGATAGTTCACCCATATGATCACAGGGTAGTGAGATAAAGTTGATGACATCAGTGTCCTCGGGAGCTCTAACTAGGTGTCTGTGATGATGTGGAGAGTGTTTGCCTGTACAATGGACTCTTGGATTCCAAGGAAGAGCTTTTCAACAGCTGCACGATACCTTTGTAGTGCACCATTGGGGGTGCCTTACAGCATGTTGGAGGATGGAGGGCACTGATACTTTACTGTGGGGCGGGCAAAGTCCGGCCCACCTGCCAGATCCAGCCAGCAGTGGACAGCAATCCTGCTCGCATGGCTGGGGCGGGTCTCCATGGAGAGCCCAGCTGCAGCTGTTTTGTGATAGCACAAAGCTGGGGTTGCCATGGAGTTTGTTCTGCCTTTTCATGGCCAATGTCTGTTCACTTGTGACTGGAGAGCACCCCTTTACTTTTTGGTCCTGCAGCACATAAATGGGCTAGACAGGAGAAATGCTAACCACATAATCTGCTTTGAAACCCAGATCACCATCCTCCTCACTCTAACAGCTCATGGACAACAGTAGTCTCTGCTAGTACTCTATAGCCCTAACAGCCCCAGAGATGGGAGGAGCCCATCCCCAAGGTACTTTGGGGGGTTTCCCCTCAAACTGCCCACAAAAATCCCTGCACTCTACTGTTGCTTGGCTCTGCCAGAGATCTATCAGTGGACTCTGTACTAGTAATGCCCTGGGTCTTGCTCAAAGCAAGGCTTGGGTGACTTCTGTTGTGAAGAAAGTTTGTGATGCTACTGTAGCATGAGTGATGTTTTACTCACCCGTGGATTTGGTGTCCTGCCATGCAGGAATTTCTCTCAGGCAGCAGGGCCCTGGGGGGCTGAGCAGATGAAAGCAAGGTGGTTAGGAGAGATGCTGAGGAAGTGGTTAGTGCCATCCTGAGGCTGCATTGTGGCTGTGGCTCTAGGTGGATCTTCTCAGCCCTCCAGGTGTGTCATCACTGTTGTTGAACAGCTTCAGGTCCACTCATAAGGTAACAGGGTGACGAAGCACAGCTCTCTACAATCATCACCAGTCAGAATGACAATCGCTTGCTATAAAAGCACGTCACCTGCTCAGCATCCAAACTATGGTTGGATCACAGGCTCTGTTGTGCTGCACTTTCAGGACCTTTGCCATAGCCTGGTGCTGATGGCAGTCCTGCTTATGCCTGTAGGTTGCAGTCTCTGCCACAATCCATACATGGCCTAGTTACCGTGGCTCTTCTGTAAGGACCTTTGGCTGCTCTTAGCACAGAGGGAGAGACGGGTCATGACCTCTGCACCTCTCCCAGAGTTGCCAACTGTGTAAATTTATGGATGGTTCATTTAAAAAGAAAACCCAGCCTAAAGTCACCTATCTGAGCCTTGAAAAGTAAGTTCTGAGCTTGTTTCAAGATTCACCACGTGAATGAAGCTACATTCAAGCATTAGCGCTGGACAGAGAGCAGAGCAGCACCACCTGGTGTCTAAGTGAGTGCTGCTTGGTGCCCTGTAGTTAACTGCTGTTGGGGAGTTTTGCTTCATTAGAGCCCCTGTAGCTCCTTGCAGCTGTGATGAATCTGTGGGGATGGAAGGGGAGGAGAGGTGGCAGTTGGATGTGGGGGGAGCAGGGCCAGTGGGAATAAGGTAAGACAGCGGCAATATGGTGTGGGAGGCATTATGGTGTGGGAGTGCAGTCGGGTGTCTGGGTGTGGACTGAGTAGGGGACCCCTGCGGTGGGGGCAGCGGGGTCTAAAAATATTGCTGGTCATCATGCAGAGTTGCCAACCAAAGAATTGTATTTATTTATTTTTACTTAAAGTTTTGTAAGTAAAACATTTCCAGATTGTCAGTTAAAAAAAAATGTCTCAGGTTGGTAATCCTATCCCTTCCCCTCCGGCTGTGGAGGACTTTATGGTTGCAGACATTCTGGGTGCAGGTGGTGTGGTGGATCACAAGGTACTTGAGTTGCTGCACTCCACGAAGTCGGGTGTCCAGGATGGTGGTCAAGAACATAACTGCCCTAGCATCCCTGGACCCCTGTGTTTAAAAAGGTGTGTTCACATGGGGTTGGGGTCTCTAACAGTGAAGTTGGCAGTCACAGAGGGGTCACTTCAGGCTGGTGATGGGGGGCGGGAGTGAAATGGGAAGCAGAGCACTGTGGGATGGTGGTAGACTGACCACATTTCCTGTCATTCTGCTGGAGAGTACAGATGTAACATGAAATGCTTCAGAGCTGATTTTTTAAATTTTTTATCCATGGTCATTTTTGAGCAAGTTCAGGTCTATTTGTTATGCTTTAATGCCGCATATCACCTGTATCCTCACTTCGTGGAGTGCTTTTAAAGGCACTTGACAAGCTGCAAATGGTACGTCCATCCATTCTCTCCGGTTGCACTGAACAGGAATGAAATTGACTCTTAAAGATGTTCCCTGAGCTCCTCATTGGCCCCCTTTTCACTGTCTCAGCACATTTGTAACCGAGGCAGTATATTTCTAAACCGGCATTCTCATTTCATACTGGTGAGAGGAGAAATTCAGTTCCCATAAAGCCTTTTCCTCACACTTTCACTTCTCTGTGCAAAAACACTCCTGGTGCCTAGTGATGAGTAGCAGCAGTGATTTATAAGGAAGCAAAACCAAGGAAGGGGCATTTCTTAAACTTGCTGACATTTTCAATTTAATTTGGATTAATTGATACAGAGCATAAGCACATCAGAAAATTGTTAAGAACAATAACAGTTTTTAAAAGAACTATATGTTATAAAATAGAAGCAGGTACAATAAATTTTAGTTTAAAACAATCCCATTGTTTGCTTTACTTGATATTTCAAAACGCTGTACTGCATGTTTTGGATATATAATTCCATTTAGCGAGGGAAAAGTGCTGTATTTTACTGCATATTTAATTATGGTTTTGCTTGAAAATCACTTTGTTTGCAGTATAAAATTTGGCAAAGTGTTAACACGTATTTAAAAACATGATATAAAAATTGTTGGCTTTGGACAATCGCTAACAGACTCTCCTGGCTTAGATGAAACAGGCTTAACTTTTTCAGATTTCAATTGGCTTTATAATAGGTTTTCTGATGTGCCTCATGTTTGAACCAAGTACACTTGGTTTGAAAGGAGCAAGAGCACCATAGGGTCGTGGCAAAGGGAGAACGTTTTCTTCATCTGGGATGTATGCATTGGGACGGTCACTCTTTTTCTGGAGGCTCCCTTGTAATGCATCCTCTTCTTCTTGTGCAGCATGCTGTAGAAGAAACATTTTTGCTCTATTTAAATAATGCCAGTCCGTTAAATAATTCACAGGGCTTGCACTTAAAACTCACAGGTGTGAAAAGCAAGGTGCTTGACTATACAAAGTAGTAGTGTCCTTACTAAACAGGGAAACTGAGGCAGCCCTTTACTAAAAGGTTTCACAGTTTCTAGGTTGACATGAACCTGTCCTCCTAAACAGGATATTCTCCCAGTCAGTGGTGAAGAAAACAATTTAGAATAACTTTAGAAAGCTGTAACAAATGTTCACAGCAAGTCCCTGGCGTCAGTATGTTAAGTGAAACTGAGACTGACACTTCAAAGTCTGGAAGTGTTTACATTGGCAGTGGTTTTGTCATGAAGCTGACTGGTGTCACTGGGCAGAAAGTGTTTATACAGCTCTCAAGGGAAGCTGAGGCAATGTGCAGGGGGCTGTGAGCTCAAGAGAGACCTTTCCTTCCAAAGCCCCCACCTCCAGGTAGTGTGTTCCTTAAACGTGTGCATTGTGTGTGCCACTCCACAGTGACACGGGACCAGGGCCTGCCTTCAGTCCACCCCATCTCTCTTTCGGCAAGGTTAGTGCATCAGAAATATGATCAAGGCATCTACTGAAATTACAGTTTGGCCCTGTTTGCTGGCAAAAAGAGTGGAGGAACATTCCACTTCAGCCATATTCAAGGCCAGATTCAGTTTTACTCCCTGTAAGAGAATCCCTTTTAGGTATTTCTTGGTAACAGCATCCTCCTAGTGTATTAACTGCAGACAACACAGAATTATCATACAAAAGAGGGGTGGTGTTGACTCCGGTACAGATCACTGTACAGCATTAATTAATTTTTAAGAAGTTGTGGTACCCAGTAAGGAAGATGCAGCACTTTTCTGTTTGCTCTCCCAGCCCGCTACTCTACCAATTTCATTTTCTGCCACCTCTGCCATCTAGCTGAAGGCACAAAGGTTGCCTTGGTTTCTTCCTTTGTAAATTCGTTTGAAATGGAATCGGAGATCAACGCTTCCCTCGGTTCCAGCCTGCCCACCATCAAAGCAAACAAACAGCCTTCCACCAGAAGGGGTCAGGGGACTTGAATGGCCTGCGTTTAGCATGAAACATTTCTTTCCTGAGTATGAGATTTTTAATTGGTAATTTTCCATTAAATACTGTCCACATGACTGCGGCTGCAGTTCTCCAAAAACAGCTTGGCAATGTGCTCTCCAGCTGTCGTTTTGCCTTCTACATGACTTTCCCTCCTAAGTCATGGGAGCTCTGAAGTTACTAGCTGGTTTCCAGACCATTCAGTGACAACATATTCAAAACATTGAGCTGAAACAATGCAAATTAGTGAGTCAGACCTCATGTTGCATCCCAGGATAAAAAACTTACATTCGCTTTAGCTTCTGCTTCTGCTTTCTGCATCTCCTCCCTGTGAAGTACTTTCATCCACTCGACCTCTATGTCTCTGGGAAGAGGGAGACAATTCTCTAGCCTGGATATGATAGCAGTCAAAAATTCGTCTTTGACCCTCATTTCCTGCTGGAGTTTAATAGCTATTGCTTGCTTCATAGATAATTCGGCAACAAGGGCCATCATTTTCCGTGTTTTATCTTTTATCTTCTGCTGTATTTCATTCATCTGGAATCAACAGCATTCATTACACTTTAACCAGTTTTTCTCTTCACATGTGCACCTTATACCATTTCTGGAAATAAGACTGATTTTTTTCAGATCATTAAACTAACACAAGTTACTTTTTTCCTCTCAAATTTGCTCATGCTTGGAAATACAGAATTGTAATAATTTTTGGTAATGCTCATATATACACACAAACTAATGCAAACATAGACCATATGTTTGTGGATTGTATATCTTTTGTTTCTTTTTCTGCTGTGTTGGGAGGGACATTTTCGCTATACACTTAGCTGTTCCTTTTAATTGTGTATTGCCTGTGCATGACATCATTGTGATTTTGGCCTGATTTTAAAATGTGGAGGTGTTCATATTTGTATACAAATTCACCACAATTGCATGCATAAATTAGTAGTAATTCCTTCAAGGATAGGTAAATTAAATATGTTATATTGGCAGTTGTATGTCCATGTAAAAAGCTTTTCTTTTTCAAATTGGGCCTATTAAGTGTTGAAAAACATCTGTTTTTATTATTCTTATACACTTACCAATATAGTATATGGAGGTAGGTGGGGAAGAAAAGAGCTTGGAGAATAATGCATGTCTCTCATTCATGGTTGCTTTATGTGAGGTCTAAAGAATGCTCTAGGGGCCGGGTTCTATTTTGCCTATTAGATGTCTAAACAGTACTTTGACATCTAGCACCCAAATACTGTTCTGCCTTCCAGAGATATAAATAGCACTTGCACAGATTTGAAGAGGCAGCCTGGATGAAATACAGGCAAAGAATAAGCGCTTGAGCAGTGGCCAGAGCACAGGGGCTCCGTCCTTCCCAGGGCCATGTCTACTGCACTGAGCCATGGAGTCAGACTTCCTATTGCTTGCTATCCTGCTGGCCTCACACATCTTTTCTTCTTAGCTGCCCAGTGGGCCAGCTTCAACAGGAGGGACGGGGGTGGGGGATGGGCTCAGCTTTGCCTGGTTCAGTGATTCTCACCCTGGGATGCCTTGAGACCCATTCAAGGGTGTTGCAGAGTGCCGCACAATGTTAGCACTGTTAGGTGTGCAAACATGATTCACAAGGTGAACCCAGAGATTTCAAATGGGAATCTATAATGGTAAAAACATTCTGGCTTATTGTGGTCTTTCTGAGTTCTCTGTAGCAGAACTATATTATTTTTCTGTAGTCAAAAGAACTAAAACAAAGTTTGGATTTTCCAAAGCGTAGCTTGAGTCTATCAAGGGGTGCCTGGAGTATAAAAAAGGTTGAGAACTAGGGCTGCACAAACCTTTGGTTCCCGATTTGATTCAGTGGAGATTCGGCCCGATTTGGTTGCCAAATCTCCGAATCCGAACTG
Source organism: Alligator sinensis (assembly GCF_000455745.1). NCBI lineage: Eukaryota > Metazoa > Chordata > Crocodylia > Alligatoridae > Alligator > Alligator sinensis. The sequence continues at coordinate 159,585 of NW_005842940.1, forward strand.
AATCAGAGGACACTTTAATCTCTCCATATCAAATCAGAACCCTCGGAATCGATTTGGAAAGATTCAGCGATTCAGACATAGACACAGCTTTAAATAGTTTTTCTACATACCTCTAGGTAGCAGGTGGCTCGCAAGTGCTGTGATGCTGGGGCGCGTGGAGTATGCCAGCATGCTCGACAGCAGACCCAGAAGTGGACCAGAAGCACTTCAGGTCCGCTTCCGGGTCCAACGGGGAGTGCTCAGGGGGCCCCCCCCATGCCCACCCGGCTCAGCAACTGGTGCCTCCTGGGTCTGAGGGTCCCCCGTGGCCAACTGCCGAGCCAGGGAGGCAAGGCGGGGGGGGAAGGGGAATGTGCTCCCTGGCAGACCTGGAAATGGACCAGAAGTACTTCCAGTCCACTTCCGGGTTCGCCGTTAAGCATGTTGGGGCCCCCCCTGCACTCCTGTGGGATGCTTCATCTGCCCCACCATCACAGCATTCACGAGCCACTCCTGGTACCTTGAGGTATGTAGAAAAAACATTTAAAGCTGTGTCTATGGCCGAATCGCTGATTCTCCGAATCAGCATCAAATCTTCGGGTTCGGCCAAATCGAATATGGGACAGCGATCCAAATCAACTAATTGAATCACTGTCCCCGATTCAGGCCAAATCCAAATTGAATAGGGTGTGTTATTCACACCCCAATTGAGAACCTGGGCCCAGCTCGTTGCTAGCAGCAGATGCACGTGCACCTTGAGGCAGAGAGCAAGGAAGGAGCCAGGGCTGCACTGCACAAAGAGAGTTAGGCCCCTCTCAGCTCCCCTGCCATCTACCCTGAGGCACACATGCTAAGCAAAATGCCTTTGCATGCCACACTGGCACATGTGCCGGGAGTTGCCTGCCCTGGTCTAGAACCTGGGTCTTTCACTGGATGGCTACTGGTCTAAAGGATGGGCGCTTCTCTTTTGTCAAACAGTTCCTAGCTGTGTTCTTTTTCTCTTAAGTTTTGTCTAAGATCCCAAAAACTTAACCCATAATTTGTGTTTTACTAGGTAGAACTGGATTCCAATAGAGCCTAAGTGCAGTTAGAGCTGGTGGCTGTGTTGGTTTGAGCATGTTGGTTCGTGCTTCTGAGCACGCAGACTAGGACGTCTGGTTGCACAAGATGGAACAGACTGAAAATCTGTGTAGGTGGCACAAATTGCCACTTCCATGTCTGAAAAGTAGGTTGGACCTTTTACATATCTAAGTGGCACATAGATATCTTAGGTGAAAAAGTACTTGGTGCTGCATATCCACATACAATGAAACAATCCCTATCATTGTAGTAAAACTGTAACCAGAAAGGAACATAGTATGTAGCCTAGTAGTAGCTATTTAAGAAAAGTCCCCCTCTATGGTCTTTCTTTTCAAATGTGGTTCTACATGTAGCAATATCTTGGTAAAATGGCATGTTCCTATTTAGCTAGTCTTTTCCTTGTGTACACCTAAAACCATGCTGGCTCACCAACTGTTAAAAGTATTTACTGTTTTACTCCAGTTCAGACTACAGATCAAATCCAGCACATAGATAAGCAAGCACTCGTCCCACTGAAAGGAATCCTGTATTCTCTTCCATTTCGTGCAGAATTGACAAAATTATTATTAAACTGCAATCTGTTATCTTCATTTTGGGTGCGAAAGACCAAGTAGTACAGGGAGTGGTAAGAAGGTACAGGAAGTTCTGCAAAACAGATAGACCTTCTTCCTGGTGATGATTGATGTATGAGAGAGAGAGAGATCTTAACTGTCAGTGTGGATGATGCTTTGAAAAAAAGCATCTGTTCACTCAAGTAAATTTGTGTAACAGAATTACTGGGATGATAAACACTGATGCCATTTTTATCCACTGCCACTTTTGCCACCTGTGCTTTAAAAAAAACATACTGCAAAAAAATGCAGGTAGAAGCAGTCATGGTGTATTTCTTTTCATAAAAAACAACTTAAAAAAGAAACATTTACATTTGCTATAACGATGTGCTCTTATGTATCCAGGTCTTTTCCAGCACTGATCATAACACTGAGCATGAAAAACAACGCTGGGCTTCATTTTTATTCACTTGGGATTTGGGGTTTCTTCATTTCAGCTGTTTGCAGTGGGTTTTTTCCTGCCTGATGGTGTTTTTTAATGAACCATTTATTTTGGAGCTTCTTCCTAAGTGCTTCTTTTTCTCTCCCCAAAACCTTAATTCTTTGAGTCACATAAATATGAAGGAAGATTGAGTTGAGAATTGTTTCATGCATAGGCATGTGGTTCTCTCAGTCTAAATTTATAAGAAAAACCTGGCATTTGGTTCAGTGCATCATCACCTTTCATATTATAGGAGGATGGAACCTGTCTGTATTTTTTCCTGCTATTCAGCAATTTCCCCAGGCAGTTGCAGCTAATTGGAGCAGGGAAAGTGTAATGGCTGTGGAAAAGGAAGATATCTTCAACATTTGGCCAGTATTTAAGGACCTATTCTGAGAAATTACTTTTATGGAGTTATACAATTTACAGCAAAATTTTCTGTGTTGAGGGTATACATTATGTTTTCACATACAGTTCTTTCTTGGATTTTGTGAGTATATTTTAACAAGCTACTACTTGTCCTTGCAATGGCAGCATGTTGACAATGCCCTCATCACCCTGCTTCACCGGCAGCAAGCTGGGATGTTCTGACATTCTCAGACATTGTTCCTAGTAGTTGTACGAGAAGGTTATCCATGCAGTTTTAAGAATGTTAGACAAACACTTGTACAGAATGGTTTAGGCAGGGACGATTTCTGCCTTGAGCAGGGATTGGACTAGATGACATCCTGAGGTTGCTTCCAGTCCTACTTTCCTATGATTCTATGTTTACTGCTATAACTGTCCTCTGCAGACCAGCCATATGCACCAACAGTGCACAGTTGCCTGTAGTTTATTATGAATTAACTACCTCACAAGCCTGAATGAAGGTCATCTTAACATCTTTTTCCACAAATAAAAGGACTTCAGTCCTGTTGTCCTACTAGATGCCAGGCAACAAGCAGCTTAATCCTATTCTTACCTTTTTTGCTAATACCAGTGTGTCCTGCTTCCCATTCTCCGTCTTGATACGGGTTCTGTCTGTTAGCCGGGAAACTTGTTCATAAATGAAGTCTTTCTCCAACAATTTCTCCTCTTTCTCCACCAGCTTTAATTCTAACTGTAGTGAGAAAAATGTCCACACAAACATAGCTAAATGAGTGGGAATGAGGCCAGCCTGCGATTGTTTTTTCCAGAATTGATAGCTTTCTAAAGAGTGTTCATAGACATATGCTGCAAAAATCACTAATCAAAAATTTGTTTTCTCTAAACAGCAGGCTTCAGTACATGGCTTAGTTACTTTATAATTGTATTCATTTAGTGCCTTGAGACCCCATGCAGGACCTGAGCCCTGAGGTGAAAATAATGGGTGAATTAACAGCCCTATTCAATACATTCTTGCCAACTCTTGTGATTCTCTATTATGCCTTGTGACATTTAGTGTTTTTTGAACTCCTCAGCCCCTGGAGTCACGGCAATCAGAGCATTTACACGCTTATCTTTCTTGTTTTCTTCTTCTTAAAGTAACTTTCTAGCCCTTCAGGCTGCATTAAATTTTTAAAAAATGGAAGCATTTCATAGATTTCAAGCCTTAACAAGCAGAATGCAAATGTACACAACCCAAGCTTTGTAGTTTCAAGTCTCATGGTCTTATGCCATGATTTCTGAGGCCTGCCCTATGATTTTTGAACATCTGTGCTTATATCAATGCCATTGGGCGCATCTACATGTGTCGCTATGGTGACATTGTTACTGCAAAGTGATTTAGTACTTCCTTTTGGATTTAGTACTTCCTTTTGGACTTCAAAAGGAAGTACTAAATCATGGTGCATTAACAGCCCGTACTGCGCTATACACATGGCACAGTTATTTTTAACAGCTACTTCACCATAGCAGTGCGCTATCCCAGGGGAGTGCATCGCTACAGTGAAGTAGCTGCTGGTCATGTGTAGACACCCATAGCTGCTACATCACTGTAGTAGTGCATTGCTATGACAATGTAGTGTCATGTGTAGACATGTCCATTGTGTTCTAACTAGCCTGTGCCCTTCAGTAGAGCCCTCCTATTGCACATTATTCTGGCATAGGAAGATGTCTAAGGGGGTAAATCTTTGAAAGATGATGGTGGGGGAGGCAGATGTTGGTACTAATGGGTCCCAGGTTCAGAAAAAGAGGTCAGTGTTGTAGATACTCTCTGAGCTGAAATTTATCTGGCACTTTAATTTATCTGGACTCAGCATAGTCCTGACCTAAACACTTAAACATATGCAAAGCCCTATTCATTCTAGCACTGGGGTGGAAACAGACTTGGGTGTTAGAAAACACTATTATAACATGTGCTCACTGTTTTAAATGGGATGTGCATGCTAACATCTGGACTTTGCCTCAAGTCTATTTGTGCATGTGAAACAAAGGCTGCTTGTAGACATTAAAGAAAAAAAACCCCAAAACAGCACTTAAAATTCAATGCACTCCTGCGCTGAGCCCAGCACGTGCCCAGAAGAGGCATCACATTAGCTGGACCTGGCTCGCCTAATGTTTGTATAGATCAGGCGCTTTAGTGGGGCTTTTTTGGCACTTTAATCTAGTAGCTGATTGAATCTGCTTCTGATAAAAGCACCAAAAAGCCCTGCTGAAGTGCCCGATCTATACAGATACTGCAGAGCTGAGTTGAAGTAATGTGTTGCTGCTTCTAGTAAAACACGGTTTTGTTTTTTTATGCCTGCAAGAAGCCATCGTGTTGACAAAGCCCCATCTATACCTTTTGCCTAAATCTAGTGGTTAAGGCACTCATTCAGAATACAGGAGACTTGGATTCCAGTCCTTCTCCATCCTGAGAGGGTTTAAACTCGCATCTCCCGCTTCCCACCTGTAACTTCAAGGTGACAGGCTGGGCGGAGATAGGCCAAGGGCATTCTCTATGCCTCCTGTTAAACTTGGTCCACTAAACACAGGGCATACCACAGCCATGGAGCCAGGAGAGCACACAAGAGGGAGTATGACTTAGTAGCCCAGTGGGGAGGCTATTCCTTGGGGATGGAAAGTGTCCTCCATCCTGGGCCCTAATCTAAATTCTCTCCAAGAACTTGTTTAATGCAATATTTATAAGCAGTCCCAGGAGCAAAGAGCAGCAGTCAGAACCCAGGGCTCACACCTCCCAGCAGAGTGCCCTCCTCACTGGCTGCAGCATCATATCCCCTTGGTTTTTTTTTACCTTCTGGCCTCTTTCAATAACATAGTAATATAAATAATAATATAAATAATTCTGAAGCATGGTCTTTGAACAAGCTGCAATGCTGGAGGTAGTAGTTACGTTTAACAGGGTTATAGGACCTAGGACCTAGTTTACAGAATGCTTACTGTTGGAGGTAGTATCCTGCATGACACAGCTAAGTTGCTTCCACTGACTCACTGTGACAAACACAGCTGAAATGCTGCGATATAAGAGAGGAAGGTTGGGGTCCCTTGGAAGTGCTGAGTGCAGTGGAAAAAAGGGTAGGCTGAGGTTTGTGCTCTGTTCCTATTTGAATTGCCATTAATGATACACCCTGGCAGAAGGTGGTTTGATGTTATGCAGTGTGTGTAGATGTTATTTGGCACAGAGCCAGGGATGCAACCAACTCACAATATATATGCTAATTTTGGCAAAGACCAATTCACTGAAGAATTATGCATTTTGCAACCTATTAATTTAAATCTGTTTTCCCTCTAGTATCCTTGCACCTTGCCGTGCTTATTGTTTGTCAGGAAAAGCAGGCAGGTCTTCAGGAATGTCTCAAGGGCAGGCAGCTCATCAGTTAAAAAGGGACAAACAAATCACATCTCCACATATGTCCTTTGCTATTAACATCTAGCAGCATAACATCCCAAATCTAACTTGTATGATTAACAAGAGGCTGGGCTGTAGGCCCATTTAGCCCAGGCCATAGATTCATTAACTCTTATACAAGTTGTCTTAAAAAAAGAAATAAAAGCCTGATTGCATTTTCTAGGGTAAGCTTCTCCTGATAGATCCTGTTGTAGAAATGGTACATTACCTCCTCGATCTTTTTAAACAATTCAGGTACAGATGGATCCTTCCCTCCCAACTCTCGCTTTCTGTTCTCTTCCTCAGGGTCAGCAAAGATTTTGTCCAGACTTTTAATTCTGTCCTTGCACTGAGAATACTAGCAAACCAGAAAACACAATGCCCAGTTATTTGGTTTTTAAACCTAAACAAAATATATCTGACAAGCAAGCAAAGATTGATGCCAATCACAGAAAAAATTAAATGTTCAAATTCTTAGCCAAAAGGTTTATATAAAAGCATAAGGCATGTTAGGTCTGGCCTAATAGGATATAGGAATAGAGTTTACAGGAACATGACTGCTGACCATGTATTTTTAAGTGTAAAAACTCAAGCATATTAAAAATGAAAGCTCTGTTGCTATAATAATAGGTCACCAAAACATGCATTTTAAACTTATTTTTTCCTCCAAAAGGCAATATCCAGTTCTTCTAGTTCTAAGAAATAGCATCACAGGGAAAGTGAAACTTTTGAAAGTTTTCAAGCCTTTTTAAAAGGGAACTGGTCATTAGAGAAACGAGCCAAAATGTTCGATTGTTGTCATTTCTCTTGTCAAATCAAGTTTTGGTTTAACCTATATGTCCCTTTGGGTGAACTGTATATTTTAGGGAAATTGTAAAATAATTTTGGTGATAAACATCAGAAATGGTATGCTGCGTGCTGCAAAAGGAAACATTTAAGAACGCGGTCCATGACAAATAACAGGATGCAGCTCGAGTTCCGTTGGTGTTTCACATCTGAAGCTCAGTTCTGCAAACATTTAGTCACCTGAGACATTCTTATTGAAACCAACAGTACTACTCATGTTAGCAGGAACTGCTTTCTCAAGTAAAACTTTGCATACTAATATTAATGTTAGAGTACCCATCAATTAAATATGAAGGGACTAAATTAAAAGGTTTCATGGTAAACTAAAACATCAACTGAATGTTTCCTCCCCTGTAGTACAAGCATCCCAGATTCTTTGGATTTCTAATGTATTATTTAAAAATATATAATAAACAGATTAAAGAGTATCAATTCAAGATTTATATGCATGATAGAGAATTTTTAGATTATGGGTGACAGCTACCCAAACCAAAGATATGGAAAATAAATGGCATTTAAGTAAATAGATGTCTTGATTATAAAGTTCTTTGTTTTCTTGCTTTGTTTGTATCTCTTCTTGGTAAAACTGTCTCATTCTATAGTTTTCACATTTTAAGACCAGAAGGAGCTATTATGATCATTTAATCGGGGCTCTTGCATAATAGGCCTGTGTGAAGCAGCAAGTATTCACTTCAGATTTGGATTTGGCTAATTCGGAGGGACAGTGATTCAATTCGGTGATTCCAATCACTGTCCCGATTCAATTTGGCCAGTTCGGATTTGGAGATTCGGCCATAGACTATAATGGAGTATCACTAAAGTACCTATAACTGTCATTTTTTTTGCAGATAGGGGTGAAAACAGCAGGGATGGTAGCCTCTTCTGAGGGCATGAAGCCTGCCAAGTTTCAAGGAGATAGGTGCAGGGGTTTCTGTTAATGTGCACCCAAAACTGTTGAAAGCAAAACTCATATCACTTGTGTGTGTTATGGCAGAGTGGGATGAATGCAGCAGGGATGGTAGCCTCTCATGCGGGCATGAGGCCTGCCAGGTTTCAGGCAAAGTGGTGCAGGGGTTTCTGTGAAAGTGCACCTCAAGGTTCTGCAAGCAAATAAAGAAAGCAAATAGGTGCGGAGTGAGGAGGGTGGCACTCCGTCTGCATGTGGAGCTTGGGGATCCCCAGCAGTGGGAGGTGCACCAGCTGCTCCACCAAACCTGGCTCCAAGGAGGTGCAGTGGGGTGTCACAATATCCCCAGCAATGCTGAACACCCTCTTGCTTGGAACACTGGTCAGTGGACAGGATATGTGTTCCCAAGCTCCCATGGCCAGATCCTGCCACACCTGGCTGCGGGTTGCCCAGTAGGCCAAGGAGTCACAGTGCAGCGGCTCCACATCCTCGGTGGGATAGGTAGCCACCAATGCCTCCATGCTACCTGCCTGATGGTGGGGTCTGGTGCCTCTGGACCCCAACAGTGAAGCCATGCCATTGGCTCACATTGGCAGTGGCTGTGGTCAAAGAGATTGGTTTGTGGTTGGAGTGCTGGCATGGGAAAGTGGATCCCCCTCTTCCACTTCCCCTGCCTGTGCCCTTCTGCCTCCCTGACTGTTCGCCAGCACCTCTGTCCAGTGATCAAGTGTTTTGCTGCTGCAGACACTCCCCTTTACCCTTGGGTCGCACGTGCTTGCCAGCACATGGACTGTACTGGACCGCAGCAGATCCAGCTGTTTTTTGATGCCCTCCTTCAGCATCAAAAGTGTCTTGCACCAGCCAGGAACATCAATCCCCTGGAACTTCTCCATTTCATTCCCAAGCTCCTCCACTATGGGGATCGCCTGGCTAAGGAGGGCATCACCAGCACTGAGGCTCTTGGAGGGCCTCGAGGAACGGCTTGAGGACCACCAAGATCTGGGAAATGGTATCCCACTACATTTTGTTAAGGGGGGCTGCTGCTCCTAATCTCCCCAAGAAAGGCCATCTCATGGACAGCCTTCTGTTGCTCCACCAGCCTTTCCAGCATCAGGTACGTGGAGTTCAACCAAGTCTCCACATCCTGCATGATTTTGTGCTGCAGGATGCTCAGCTCTGCCTGTTTGTCCCACAGCATCTTGCCCCCTCTTACTGCTCCAGTGGAAATAGCCCGCCACCGTCCTGCATTTTGAAATGAGCTGCCTGGTAGCGAGGGCGCCATCACTGGGAGCCATGTCCCCCTCCAAGGCATCCCTGACTATGAGGTAGAACGTGTGTGCCACACAGTGGATGCCAACAAAGTTGGCATCATGCACTGCCTTGACCATATTGGCCCCATTGTCAGTGACCATGACCCTGTGGGTGAGCTCACCCTGCCCAATGAGCCACCCACATGCAGTTCCTGACCACCATGATCTCCCTTGCTGTGCGGGACCCATCCATCACCTCTGCTTGAAGAAGAGCCCAACAGTGCCCTAACTGATTGCATCAGTGCTCTGTGAGGGAGAGGTAGGCATGATCTCCACCCCGGCTGCTCCAGATGTCCGAGGTGCAGTGCATGGCTACCTGCGCATCTGCCTTCCACAGTTCCTCTCTCAAGTACTCCCTGCATGCCTCATACAGGGAGGGCACCACCGTCTTACTAAAGGTGGTGTGCGTGGGTGCTTGGTACAATGGGACCATGAGCTCCATGAGCCGCCTGGACCCTGGATGCTCAACTAGTCCAGGGTGGCCTGCCACTGCTTCTTGGCAATGGGGGATTTCTTTTTGGGCATGCTCCCTCTGGTGCCAGGCTGAGGAGGAACAAGGGCAAGGGGGTGCTGCCTCCTGAGGTGCAGCAGCATTGCCGTGGTGGTGAAGTGTTTCACCTCCTTGCCCCGACTGATCTGCTTTCGGCAGTGCTGGCAGACAGCAAACCTGGGATCATCTGCCACCTCAAAATGATCTCACACTACACTATCCACCTGCTTCTGGGTTGAGGGTGGGGATCCTGCCTTATCCCCCTCCTCACCAGGCAGAGGCACACAGGAGGAGCTGAGCCACCTGCCCCGACAACCTCCGAAGTGCCTTCCAGAAGAGACCTGCCTCTAGGGGAACTTTGAGGGGCGTGGAGCACAAACTCAGATTCCCCCTCCTTCCTCACAATTTCCTTTGCTATGGCACTCAGCTCCACTGCTTCCAGATCCAGCTGCTCCTCTGGCACTGGAAGGCTCACGCTAGGAACTAAAACGGGTGGAGAATGTCATGCTGCTGCTGGTTAGTGGTGGTGGTGCAGGTGCAGGCACTGCTACCACCTCCTTGCTCCCACTAGCAGCAGAAGACTCATTGCTGTCAGGAAAGAGGATACATCTGTTTGGGGTGGGGGGACACTTGCAGCTCTCCCTCTGCCCCCTCTCCCTCCCCTGTCAGAAGACCTGGCACCTGCCTTTCCAGCACTCTTCATAACGTTTGGTGTGCTGCAAAGTGTGTGTGTGTGTGTGTGTGTGTGTGTGGGTAATATATGTTGTGGTTTCCTGCGTAGTGAGACACTGTCAGGGAAAAAACAGATTTCTTTTTGTGGGGGGAAAGAATCAAGACAGACTAACAAGAACAAGAGAGAGGACTTGTGGGGGAAGAGTAAGTTGACAAGAATGGATAGGGATAACAATAGGGATTGTAGGCAAAGGAAAGTAGGAAAGGATTGGATACAATTTACAAAAAGACTAGCTAGCATGAGACTAGATAGCAAGCCAGAGCCTTTCAGATGCTGCTGCTCAAAGAGAGACATCTCACAAAAGGCACAGATCACTTCAGGCATGGCTTTATATATTGTTTCTACATCCCTCCCCCAGAGCACTGTGACTGGAAGAGAACTCAAAGAAATATCACAGTCACTGGCCAGCGACAGATGTCAATATCAGAGCAGTCTTTCCCCCGCTCCGCCGTTTCCATACATGGAAGATCACCCCCCCTCCTCCCTCTTCTCAGTTTCTGTTTGCTGCAAGCCTTCCAAATCGATTCGGACCTTTTAATGGGTCTCCCAATTCAATTTGGATTCAGAGATTCAGCCGCCAAATTGAGCTGAATCTCCTCCGAATTGAAACAGCTACCAAAGCTTCGCATAGCCCTACTGCATCACACAATCCATGGATTTTCATCTAGTTGTGACTGGATACATTTTGAGGTCAAATGCCTCTAACTGTTCGGTCCCTCTGTGTTGGCTTGAGATTAAGGTATGAAGCTGTCATTTTGAGCATTCAGTGGCTCAGCAGTTCTGTACCTTGCACCAATTAACATTAAATACCAATAAATGGAACATATTTCTCATTGATGCATGAAGGGAGATTAGTTTTCATGGCTCATTTCAGTCTGCAAGACCAAGCCCCTGATGTGCTACTCAAATCAGACACTGTGTGATGTTAATACCCCTAGCTTGGACTGTCACTAGTACAGAATACGTGTGTGAGATAAGAAGTATATCTAAAGATTCCTATGTTTTATAGTGACAGTAGCCAAAGCATTGAATTTATTGTTAGCTGGCCAGCTGTTTTTCTGCAATACTCTTTTATTAGAAAATCCCAGTGGTAGGTGTGATTGGCTGGGGTGCCAGGGCAGTGGGACCAAGGGACCTGCTGCGAGCCAGAGAAAATCTCTCAGAGGGCCAAATTTGTTCCGCGAGCCATATTTTGCCCACTTCTGATCTAGA
>NW_005842940.1:170978-181315 GCF_000455745.1 Alligator sinensis
CAGGAATTAGGATTTTATGGTGTTTGTAAGAGAGAAATCTGTCCTGAAAAGTCATATAATCTAAATAGACTTGACAAGGTGGAAGGAAGGAAATGTCCATTTCACAGATAATGGATGGAGAAATTAGGGTTTAGGTGGTGAATTCAGCGGGAGTTCAACACTGAGACATATTTGAAGACTCGGGTTTACGTGACATTTCATAGATTTCATAGACAGGGCTGGAAGGGACCTCAGAAGATCATCGAGTCCAGCCCCCTGCCCGAAGGGCAGGAAATCAGCTGGGGTCATAGGATCCCAGCAAGATAAGCATCCAATTTACTCTTGAAGGTGTTCAATGTAGGTGCTTGAACCACCTCCGATGGCAGGCTATTCCAGACCTTGGGGGCTCGGACAGTAAAGAAATGCTTATGTCCAGCCTGAAATGGTCTTGTAGTAGTTTATGACCGTTCGACCTAGTCGTCATCCCTTGGGGCGCTCTGGTGAACAAACGTTCCCCCAGATACTGGTGGTCACCCCTGATAAACTTATAGGTGGCCATCAGATCTCCCCTGAGCTTGTGCTTTTCCAGGCTAAAGAGCCCCGTAGCTCTCAGCCTGTCATCGTAGGGTCTGTTTTCTGACCTCTGATCATGCGCGTGGCTCTTCTCTGGACTCTCTCCAGCTTCTCCACATCCTTTTTGAATTGTGGAGCCCAAAACTGGACGCAGTACTCCAGCTGTGGCCTCACCAAGGCCAAGTACGAGGGGAGAATGACGTCCCAGGATTTGCTTGAGAAGCATCTGTGGATGCAAGCCAGCGTTTTGGTTGCTTTACTAGCCGCAGCATCGCACTGCAGGCTCATGTTCATCTTGTGGTCAGTCATGACCCCCAAGTCCCTTTCGTCCATAGTGTGAACCACTGCTGAGCCTATAAGCATGCCATGGGTTTTTCCTCCCAAGGTGGAGAACCTTGCATTTTTCAATGTTAAACACCATCAGGTTCTCGTCTGCCCATTTGCTGAGCCTGTCCAGGTCAGCCTGGATTGCCCTCCTGTCTTCAGGTGTGGATGCTTTTCCCCAAAGTTTGGTGACATGGGCAAGGCTACTGTTTTCTGATTCTGTCCAAGAACTGTGTCAGAACAAGGAACTGAACCTAGCTCTCCTAAGCTCTAGAGCAACACCTTAGTCATAAGACCATTCTTCCAAGAGACTAGGGACAGGTTCTGAGCTGAATTTGTATTGGGGATTGGCTACAAGGCTGAGGGTAGCCTAGGTTTAGTGAACTGAAATCATGGGTGAATGACAGCGTTTGCAAGGCACTTCGTACATCTGAATGGGAACCAGGTAATAGAATGTTTATGAGTTTGAACCAAAGCTGTAAGAGCAGGTCTAAGTCCATATTCAATCATTCAAAATCAGCAGCTGCCCTCTTCCAAGAATGTGGATCATATTTAGCAGCTAAAACAAAATAAATAGAGAAGATGTCTCCCCAAAGGTTAGTGTAGGACTCACTGGAGTACTGATCAATATATTCTGCTCACACAAAGACTTTGCTAAAGCATTGGCCAGTGTAGGTCTCACCAGCAAACCAATGCATGAACTCTTCGCATAACTAAAACTTAGTAAATGTCTTGGCTTCTCGTCTGATGTACTTGTTAGACCAAAGCATGTTGGGGCTGTGCTTATAGACAATAAACCTAGCCAAATCTCTGCCACCAAAGGGAGCCTGTGTCATTCTTTAAGACAAGATTAATGTTGGGATCTCCTGGCTGTGACTTTGCTGGCAATGTAGTTTTTGAGACTTCAGCACTGACAGAACATCCACAACACCTGACAAGGACAACAGCAGCAAAAACACTGATCACCCCAGACAATAATTTAGAAGGGCTAACTCAGATAGCAAAAAGAGACAGGAGCAAAAGAGTTGGGCCAACTGACATGCAGTAAGTAACTTTTTGCTTTAAAAATGCTGAAACCTAATTTATCATTGGTTGCTGCAACAATTTCCTGTTTAAGAAAAATTTTAAAGAGTAACCAGTCTTTAATAGCATGGTATATATGCTAGTTTCCTTTTTTTTTTTTTAATAGTGTAAGTAGGGTTGGGTGAGCAGGTCACCAGCCCTGGGTGCCAACCAAGAGGGGAGGCAAGAATGGCAGCTACTGTCACTTGCCAGGCTACTGTCACTAGCCTGGCTTCCACTGCAACATCCATCCAGAGCATAACACTTTCTAGTTATGCCTCTGTTTTTATTTTATGCTAATCTTAAAAAAAATGCTGAAAAATATCGATGCCAGCAGACTCCCTTTAACACAGCTTTTGTGCTTCAAAGAAAGTCACAAAGGGGAAAGCAGCAGGATGTTCACCCATGTGTTTTGTCATGGTATTTGCCTCATTGACTCTAAAACTCATTCATAAATCTCATCCCAAACCATCTCTTTCTTTTCTTGCCCCTATTTTCACACACCCTCTTTTCATTACTTTACTCTATAACTTCATTAATTACAGCACTCTTGTACAATTCTATGAAAACCATCACACACAAGTTTATTCCCTTCATTGGATGCACATCTTCCTTGGAAGAGCAGAAGTAATGTAATAAATATGTGCTATCTGACGGTGAATCATAATTTTAGTTTATGAAATTACTAGCAGTACTGATGCACACCATAAATTTAAATTCTGCGTATCAACAAAAAGAAAATGTATGGAAAAAATGAGCTGCTGGAGAGAAGGTCAAAAATAATGAGTCATTTTAAAAAGCAAGGGAAGAATGTCCATTACAATGCTGAACTCTAAAATTTGGTAGTTGCTTAATGTCTTTTTGTAACTAAAACTAAAACTTCCACTGTTTCTTGTTTGAAAGTGTACATGGATTATATAACAGTAGGCAGCATAGTCTCCAGAGTAGGTTTAGGGTCAAGTATTCTCAGTGAATTGAGCTACTATTTAGAAAAGTGGAATGACTATTCAATGAAGTTTTGACTAATTCCCTATGCATTTCTATATTATTTTCATAATTCCTAATCATCCCAAAGTTTAGCCACACTGATATGTAGTGCGTTATGATTTTTTATCTCAGGCTTCCTTCAAAGAAAGCATTCAAGCAGGTGAGTAACTTTAAGAGCAAGCAGTATTTAAAACGCTCAAGTACTTAACAGTATGCACCTGCTCAAGTGCTTCCTTGGATTGCTGCTTTAATGTTTTATTGGTTTGTGTCAACCTTATTGTTCATACTATAGGTTTTGTTTTACAGTGAATTTAAATGTCCATTACATTATTTCATTTCTTTTATAAGAACACAGAATAATACAAGCCAAAGCAATGGTCTTAAGTTACAGCAAGGGAAGTTTAAGTTGGATATTGGAAAAAAACTTTCTCACTAGGAGGGTGGTAAAGCACTGAGGTGGTAGAATCTCCATCCTTACTGTTGTAAGTGTTTTTGTTTAATTGAAATATGCTGTGTTGCATCCACTGGGATGACCTTTGAAAGTATGCTAATAAGTTTACTCCTGTTCTTTGAACTATGTTGTCAAAATGCTAAACACTAGGAAGTAGTGCATACTGATGTGAGAAATGATCGTGCAACAGCACGCTTAACATATGTACCCCGTGCTAGGCTGTTGGGTTCTTGCCAGAAGTTCGAGCCATGGATCGCCCTGCTCTGCATTTCTTGGAATAGAATCAAGTGTATGTAGTCGTTCATAAAAAGAACAGGGAAACCAATTTGTGGCTTTATAGATCATACTGTGACCACAACCTTGTTCACTGCCCTTTTAGTTTGGAGAGGGAGCAATCGGAAGCATAATTCAGTTAGTTTACCTAAACCTAAGAATAGCAAATATGGTAGCTGACTGGTTTGGCTTAGCAGAGAACTCTTCAATGAGCTTGAATACCAAATGGAAGCTTATAAGAAGTGGCAGCTTGGACAAACAACTAGGGAGGAGTATAAGAATATTGCTCAGGCATGCAGGGATAAAGTCAGGAAGGCAAAAGCACAATTGGAGTTGCAGCTAGCAAGGGCTATGAAAGGTAACAAAAAAGGGTTTCTACAAGTATGTCAGCACAAGGGGAAGGTCAGGGAAAATCTGGGTCCCTTACTGAATGGTGGAAGCAACCTAGTGACAAATGATGTGGAAAAGGCTTCAGTACTCGATGCCTTTTTCACTGACGTCTTCACAGGCAAGGTCAGCTCCCAGACTACTGCAGCAGGCAGCACAGTTTGGGGAGGAGGTGAGCAGCCCTCAAGCTGAGGGGAGTAGTAGATACGCTGGAGCGTAGGGCTAGGATTCAGAGAGACCTCAATAAATTGGAGGATTGGACCCAAAGTAAATACATCTCATGAGGTTCAATAAGGACAAGTGCAAAGGCCTGCACTTGGGGCAAGAATCCCATGCACTGCTACAGCCTGGGGACTGACTGGCTAAGCAGCAGCTCTGCAGAAAAGGACCTCGGGGTTACAGTGGACAATTAGCTGGATATGAGCCAGCAGTGTGCTCTTGTTGCCAAGAAGGTTAACAGCATCCTGGGCTGCATTAGTAGGAGTGCTGACAGCAGATCGAGGGAAGTAATTATTCCACTCTATTCTGCATTGCTGAGGACGCATCTGGAGTACTGTGTCCAGTTTTGCACCCCCCACTATAGAAGGGATGTGGTAATGTTAGAAAGAGTACAGCAGACAGCAATGAAAATAATTCACATGAATTATGAAGAGAGGCTGAGGGAACTGGGTTTATTTAGTTTGGAGAAGAGAAGCATGAGAGGGGATTTGATACAGCCTTCAACTACCTGAAGTGGGGTTCAAAAGAGGATGGAGCTGGATTGTTCCCAGTGGTGGCAGATGACAGAACTAGGAGCAGTGGTCTCAAGTTGCAACAAAGGAGGTTTAAGTTGTATATTAGGAAAAGCTTTCTCACTAGAAGTGTGGTGAAGCACTGGAACAGGTTACCTAGAGAGGTGGTGGCATCTCCATCCTTGGAAGTTTTTAAGGTCCGGCTTGACAAAGCCCTGGCTGGAATGATCTAGTTGGGGATGGTCCTGCTTTGAGCAGGGGGTTGGACTAGATGACCTGAGGTCCCTTTCCATGCTAATTTTCTATGATTCTATATTTAAATTATACAAATAAAAATTGTCAGTGGTTTCCAACAACCTGAATCTGAAGTGCCACCATATCTGCATCGAGGGCATTCTTCATTGGTAGAATTTTCAGACAGATCTCAATCTGCCTCTTTTTCTCAGCTATCTTCAGCTTTAGCAATCTGATCTTTTCATCCATGCTTTGAATCTCAATATTTCCGCTTCTACTCGTGATCTGCTGAATGTTTATTTTCTCATAAAAAATGCATACTTCTTCCTCTCGCTCTATGAGGAGAACACCACTGCAATAAACCCAAAATGGAAGCTTAAATGTAGATTTTAAAATCTTTGTTCATATTCCCTAATATTTCCCTTCAAGAATGTTGCTAGCAGGTTTTTTATTAGATTAGGGGAATTTACATTGCTAGATTAGAGCCAGTGATAGTTTGTGAAAATAGAAAATGTTGCTATTTCTATAACATAATATTCTAGTATTCTTGGGTGAAAGCCACTCTTTTTTTTAAAGTATCATTGATGCATAGAACTAAACTAAAATGAAGGTGGTTTAGGGTAGGCCTGTTCCAGGACAAATACAATCATGTCAAAATTTAAACTTAAATTCATCAACTTGGTATCTAGAAACAAAAATATAACATCAGTATAGTTATGGAAGCTTTCATCATTTGCTAGTTAGTCTTTTAAATAAATGAAACATCATGGAAACAGCAAAGGTCAGTGAAGCAAAGGTCTACATGAGATGCTACTGTACAGTGGTTAATGTGCATTTATTTAGTACTTGTATAATCACTGTGCAGTAGCACCAGCAAATGCCTTTTAAATGATGCTGCTGTGCAGTAGCCTAATAATACTGTGCAGTAGGGTATTAGCACTGTTGGTGCTGTGACACGCTACTGCACAATATTATTCGGCTACTGCGCAGTTACCATCTCACGTAGATGCGCCCAGTTTATCCTTTGTCTTACCTCTCATTTCGATGCTGGACAGCTCTTTCATATTTCTTTTGTAGTTGTAACATTTCTTCCTCAGTGTGGGTCAACATATTGGTGAGTCTGTCAACATCCAGTAAGTGTTGCTCCTTCTTTTCTTTCATCTCTTGCAGAATAGCAGTAACTTTGCAAACATCACCTTGGAGGCTATCTTTGATTGTAATATTATGTTTATGCTTTAGACTGCGTTTCTGCAGTTTTCTTTAAAAAAAGGAACAGAGAAGATGGGAAAAAGTACTGCAATCTCAATTCAGTAAATATAGTAGAGTAGACCCTCAGCCTAATCATCTGTTATACTCTGGGCCACTGCAGAGGAGTATTGAAGGGAGACAAAAACATTCTCCAGAGGTTACATCCTGTGTAATATGTTCTGTACAAGTCTCTTTAGCTTGTACAGAACATATTAAAGGCTATCTAGTGACCTTATTCCCAATGCCTCAGAAAAGGAGGTGTATGAGGCATAGAGAAGTAAACAGAGTTCACTATTCTATGGGAATTCTCTGCTTCCTGGTTGCTAGAGTGGGCCATGGAAAACAAAGAGTAAGTTAGAGCATTCTTGACATCACTGGCTGGAGCCATGCCCCACCAGGAGCCACACACCCCAAGAGCATTACGGACAGATAGACAGACAGATGGACTAAGCCCTTATGTGTGTACACACACACACACACACACACACACACACACACACACAGAGTAAATCAGAGATGTATATACAGCATAAGCTTTTGCAAGCCTGAGCTCACTTCATCAGATGCTGTGAAAGAAGCATATAAGTTAACTGTTATTTTTGTGGTTCATTTTGAGGGAAAAGGTCAGTTTACAATTGGAACAATATGGTAACTGCCATAAAGTAGGCATACAGCTGTTTGAAAAATTACTCTCAGAGGGCGCGTCTACATAGTCATTAACACGCAGTAGTTACTGTACATTTAGTTTAGTACTTGCTTAATGAAGTACTAACTAAATGCTCGGTAACTACACTTACAGCACAGTAGCACCGCTGCATGGTTTTTTAATGACTTTTACTGTGCAGTAGCCTAATACTACTGTGCAGAAGTGTATTTGCACAGTTTTCCCTGGCACGCTACTTCACAGTGTTATAATAGTGTGCATTAAGCATCTCGAGTAGACATGCCCAGACAGTAGTTATCTGGTTTACTGTCAAATTGAGGGCATTTCAAATGGGGTCCTGCAGAGGTCTGTCTTGGACCTGAGTCTATTCAATACTTTAGTTAATAACTGGGATGACAGAACAGAAAGTATAACAGTAAAATTTGCTAATGACATTAAGTTGGGAAGGGATACAAGCACTCTGGAGGACAGGATCAGATTTCAGAATGATTGTAAGAAAGCAGAGAAATTATTGGAAATGGATAAGATGAAATTCAGGTTTATAAAAAGAGGTTTAAACTGCTACATTTTCAAAGAGCAATCAGGTACAGAAATACAAATGGGCAAGAACAGGATAAATGACAATGATGTGATGTTGCAAAAAACACTTCACATTTTTTAAGTTAATAATAGAAGTGTTGTAGGTTAGACACCGGAATTAATTATTCTGCTGTACTCAATGTTGATGAAGTAACAAGGATGATAAGAAGTTTAGGAAACATGATTTGTAAGGGAAAGTTAAAGAAACTGGATTTCCTTAATTTAGGAAAGAAGACTGAGAAGGAACATAACAGTTCTTCAATTCTAAAAGTTTGATATAAAGAAGATGGACATTATTTTTTCTTTATAGTTACTGAAGGAAAGACAAGAAGAAGTCAGATGAATTTGATATAAAGGCATTTAGGACTTATATGATGGGGAGACACTGGAAAAGCTGCCTAGGGATATTGTGGAATCTCCTTCACTAGGGGTTTGCAGTGTAAGTTTGCAGACCAATATTCCTTGGGCATGATCTAGGTATACTTAATTCTGCCTCACTATAGGGCTGAATTTGATAATCTCTAAAGACCTCTTTGTTACACTTACCTGTCTTTAATTATAGCGCTATTCCTCAAAATTTCCATCTCATTATCTAGCATTTTAACCCTCTCTTTAATTTCAGTTGTTTTCTGGCGAGCAGCATACACCAAATTTACACATTTATTTCTCTCATTTCGAATAATGTCATATATTTTTGCAAATCCTGTGAGTCTGGAAAAATGAATAAGGAGATAAATATAATTATTAGACACAGATAAATTAAATGAGATACTACCTTAGAAAAATGATATTCCATCTAGAGTATTTTATAGTTCTTACTGCCTTTGTATATCTCTTTTCCTCTTCTTATATTCCCCTATTTCCAGATCTTTTTTTTTAATTTCTTTAATAATGTTTTGGAGCCTGATCTGAAATATAAACAGCATTGAACATTTTAGATATTTCAACACTTGTAATGACATTTCAGACACTGATACAGATGAAGATACTTATTTATCTCATTTAACACAACATGCTTTTTACTCTTTGATCATTAAGGGAAGAACAAATATAAAGGAAAAAATAAAATCTTGAGGTAAATAAGAGTCCTTTCAAATTTTACTAGCAAGTTTAGAGAGCACAATCTACTTACATGCATTTATCCAACAGCATTAACTGTATTATTATAGCTAAGATAATAATTTGATGATACATCTTAAGAATTAACAGTCACTGTGGATGCACGGACCTTGTCGTGCATCCACAGGTGCATCTCGAGTAGAGCCAGGGAGGTGATCCTCCCCCTCTATGCGACGCTGGTCAGGCCGCAGCTGGAGTATTGTGTCCAGTTCTGTGCGCCCCATTTCAGGAGGGATGTGGACAACATGGAGAGGGTCCAGAGGAGGGCCACCCGCATGATCCGGGGACAACAGGGCAGACCCTACAGTGAGAGACTGCGGGACTTGAACCTATTCAGCCTCCACAAGAGAAGGCTGAGGGGGGACCTGGTGACCGTCTATAAACTCACTAGGGGGAACCAGAAGGGTTTGGGGGAGACGCTGTTTCCCCTAGCCCCTGCTGGCATAACAAGGAATAATGGGCACAAGTTGATGGAGAGGAGGTACAGATTGGACATCCGAAAAAACTACTTCACAGTCAGGGCGGCTAGGAGCTGGAACCAACTTCCAAGGGAGGTGGTGCTGGCCCCTACCCTGGGGATCTTTAAGAAGAGGCTGGATACTTACCTGGCTGGACTCATTTGAGTCCCGTTTTTGTTTTTAGGGGGAGTGGTTTTGTTTGTGTTTTTGGGTTGTTCTCCCGCCCTGGCGGGGGGTCGGGCTAGAAGATCTATTAGGTCCCTTCCGACCCTGAAACTATGAAACTATGAAACTTGAAAAGCTATGTCAGGTGCTAACTCCTGAGAATTGCTGAATGTCCTCTATTCCCACTGACTTCAGTGAGAACTGAGGGCACAAAGCTCCTTTCATGAAAAGTAAAACATTTTGGTTGAATCTAAGAATTATGAGGCCTGTGGAATTGTATTAAGTATGAATGTGGCACAACCCCGCAGCTCTCCCGGGGGGTGCAGGCCCCCGGATCTGCGTATGGGGTGACAGCAAGCTGCCACTGCCAGCTGGGGCCAGCGCCAGCACTGGGTTCTTCCCAGTGCTCAGCGTGGGCTGTGCCAGGCAGATTCAGGTGCTGGTGCTGGCCCCAGCCAGCAGCAGTAGTATGCTGTCATCTGCATGCTCCACAGCCGGTGAGTGCGAAGTTTAAAAATAAAGCCCCACACACACCAGCTCTGGCAGCAGCGACTGGGGCCTCTGAGGGCTCATGGCAGAGTCCCCCCTGTACAGTGCAGGGCAGCAGGGATCACGGCCCCCGCCTGGCACCCACATGGCAGCTGCACCATCGTGCAGGTGCAGTGCGCTGTGTGCTGCCTGGGAGCTAGAGCTCACAGTTCAATCCCCAGCTCTCTGATCATTCCCCCAGCTCTTCCCAGGGGGCGCGGGCCCCTGGATCTGCACAGGGTTTCAACAGGCTGCCACTGCTGGCTGGGGAAATAGCAGGCTGCAGGAGCCTGCTATCATTCCACATCATCCGAGGGCCTGCGCCCCCTGGGAAGAGCTGGGGGAAGCAATCAGAGAGCTGGGGGAAAGATCAGGGAGCTGGGGAATTGAACCAGGAACTAGAGGAATGTTCAGGGATACCCCAGCCCCCAGTTCAATTCCCCAGCCCCCCCCGTTTGATTCCCCAGCACTGGGGTTGGAAGGGTCCTCAGGGACAGATGGTTGTCACTGGCCAGCTACAGGTGTCAATATCAGAGCAGTCCTTCCCCACCCTACTCCTCCCCATTTTCCCCCTC
>NW_005842940.1:181325-185737 GCF_000455745.1 Alligator sinensis
GCAAGTCCACCTCTGAAACAGCTTCAAAACATCTGGATCGTTTCAGAAAATTTCTGAAATGTTTTGGATGGCCCGTTTTATTTCAGAGCTGTTTCAGAGCCCCGTGTTTCATTTCAGATTTGGTGTTTTGACTGTCAAAACATCCAAATCTGAAACAAAACAAAACAGCCGCCAAAATTTCGCACAGCCCTACTATTTAGCACTCAACGTCCTGACTTCCTCCATCTTTTACCTCTTTCTCCCTGAGCAAAGAACTGCTTATACCCTTCCCAATGCTTGACTGAGGATCGCATATTTGTCAAATAATTTGCTTTCACTTGTTTATTTTTCTTTGACCTAGGGCTCCTGATGCCTTGTTTAGTTATGATAGTCAAGGATGCTTGGAATATAGATACCCATCTGTAAAAATCTAAATCAGTAGTTATGTGAGTGTAATTTGTACCTAGAAAGAGAATTGGCATTAGACATAAATTGGCATGTATAAATGGCATGTATATAATGTCATAATGCCAGTAAACTTCAGGCAGAAACCCAGTGTAAGGAGGAAATGTCTACTCAATTAATTTCCCCCTCCTTTTTTTTAACCATAATTTACACCAGAAATTTCCATCCTGCAATGTGTCAGGAGAATAAGGGCTGACCGCTGGTTGTTGGTTGTTTTATTTTTTTTGAATGAAAGACAACTTTGGTTGCCTTTGGATGCCAAAGTGTTCATGGAATATAACGTACAGAATTCATGCTTTAGAGTTTGCAGACTGAAGTATCTATATTTCTGTTCCAGTGTTGTAGATGCCATTCTTATCCTGTTGGCCCTCTGTGAATCTTGAAATTTCAAGTTGTTGCCTGTGAAATGCTATCGCTTTGCATTGTGGCTGGATGACATTCTGATGTGATTGTAATGCAATGAAGTATTATTAAGGTACCAGTAGAACGGACTTGATGATCTGTCAAGGTCCCTTCCAACCCTACAAACTATGAAACATAATATCATAATATATGCTTTGTATGTTGTGAGAGTATACCCAAGGGATGTAAGAACAGAACAATAATATTTTCTAATATACTCAAGAACAGTATTCACTTTAGATGAGCCATCATTTTTTACCTGGGCTTTTAGGAAGTCCCTAGCTTTCTGCTCTCTTTCATCAGACTTGACTTGAGTCAGACGTACAAGATTGGCTAACTCATCTCTGCAGCGTTCCTGCTCCTTGAAAAGTTGGTTTTCTTGAGCAATACACTGTTCTAAGGTCTGGGCCTCAGCATCTGTCATGACTTTCTAAATTAAAACCCAAATTAATTTCATATTAGTTATCCAGGCATTTAAATGTCATTGTTGAAGAGCCCAAAGTTTGAAGTACCTTTTTGCATTTGCAAAGTCCAAGTTGATTTCTGTCTGCTTAGCTTTTGTTGACAAAAGTGTCAATGGTCTTAGAGAGAATAAGCAATACTATTAGAAATAATACTTATCCCTTCAATAATACACCAGAATGTCCTGTTACCTAGATACATTTCTGTTGTGTGACCCAGATTGTTTGCCTTTTATAGTAAGCGTGAAAATAAGCCAGAAGATACAGTGGTGTGAACCAACAAGACTTGGAAAACAAGTCCTAGAGTGCAAAACTCAAGGAGCTCAATTTGTTAAACTTATCAAAGAGAATTTTAAGGAGTTATTTTATCACAGCATATAAATATGTATGTGAAGAACAAAACTCTATTAATGGGCTTCTCAGTCTAGTAGACAAAGATAAAACAAGATACAATGGCTAGAAGCAGAAACTAGACAAAATCAGACTTCAAAAAAGGCTGAGTTTTTTACTACTGAATGTGATTCATCAGTGGAGGAATTTACTGAGACTTGTAGTAGACTGTCCATCATTTTAAAATGAAGATGGATTTTGTGTGCTGTGGTTCAAACAAGAATTAGTTCAGGAAAGCCCTGTGGTCTATGTTATAGAGGTCTGAAAAGATGATTACCACAGTCCCTTCTGGTCTGACATTCTATGCATACGTTTTTTACCAAGTTTATAATGCAAATAATACAGTGATACTAATGAATCCTGGGATAGCCATAAAAGGGAAGCATAGTATGATCTTTATCTTGAAAAACCACCATCATCATCATGGTATCAGTGCAATGCAACTCTCAGAAGCCACCAACTGAGCTTACTAGAGTTTATCTGAATGCACTGATATAATTAACAATGTGGAAGGTATAGAAAAGCACAGACAGGTGGTATAGTGGAAGAGAAACGTGCTTAACTTAGCTTCAATTATACCCAAAACAAATCATTTTCACCAGTTTCCACTGGAGTGTAGATGGAATGTAGAATTATCACACTGTCTTCCTACAACTTGAAGCAGAGAGCAAATTTTCTACAAACAGCCTTTTTCAGTTTTAGTTTAAAAAATTGTAACTAATTGTATTGTATGGAAGAGTAGATGTTCACCTCCTGGGCTAGATTTCGCTTATTCATTTCAACTTCTTTCTTGAGTTCTTTTCTTCTTTGTAGTAATGGCCCATCATTTTTAGGAATGGCATCTGTCTACAAAAATAAATGAAACACACTGAGACAATGAGAGACAGATAAGAAAAAAAATAGATTGTAAGCTTTTTGGGACAGGAACCGTCATTTTACAGTAAACAATAGAATGAGATCCTGGCCTTGACCAAGGACCTTTGGTGCTCTTAGGGCACCACATGAATAATAAAAATAAATAATTTTCCCAAATTTTCAGTATAAAAAAATAACTCTATACCCCAAAACAACCAAGTAAGCCTGGTGAGTTCAAGCATTCCTGAAAGTCAGGGTTTTACTACAGCATGAAACAGTTTGTCACCAAAGTGACTGGATAAAGATGTCACCTTTAACTTTATAAATCAACTTCTGGATTGAATTTCTAGCTCTACTGACCATTGACTTTAGTGGAGTACATTTAGTGTTATTCAGTGAGGTATAATAAATAATAAGTTTTTATTGCATGTTTAATGAGCTGAAACAGGGAACAAAATGAGCTGTGACTGATTCCTTTTTGTGTTTCATGAGAAGAATATTACAATGGTGGGTCTGGTGCAAAAACTCCGACAGATTAGAAATTAATACCCATTTAAATTATATGGTTCAATTCCACTGAAAGTGTTTGTAGCACAAAGCTTCACAGGAGTATAACTGGAAGACAATGGCATTGCAAAGGTGTCACAGAAGGGCTGCTTTGTCTTGAAAGACTTTATTAGTAGTGATATATGAGGAAAAGAACCCATCTTGATTTTCAGAGCATATATTGAATTTTCAATGTGGGCAAGGGGAGAAAAAACATCTTTTTTTTCTACAGAGTGAGAAAATGAGATCTGGAAGTCACATGACCTGTAAACCCTAGAGCAGGGGTTTTCAACCTTTTTAGATCATTGTACCCCCAGCAGCCAGATGCAGAGCAGTGTACCCCTGCCCGCTGACACAGTGGGTGGGGTGGCGTGCGGCCGGACACAGAGCTGCAGTAGGTGCCATGTGTGAGCTTCCACTCCTCTCATATGGCCAGGTGGGTAATGCCAGCGTGGCAGTGTGGGATGATGCGTGGTGGCACACCATCCCTGCCCACCCACACGTACCCCCTAGGGCAGGGGTGGGTAAAATACGGCCTGTGGGCAGGATCTGGCCCACGAGACCATTCTATCTGGCTGGCAGGGCCCATAAAAAAATTTGGAAAATTAATATTTCTCTGTCCTTGGTTCCTGTCAAAAAAGACAGGAACCAAGGGCAGTAGGATCCGGGGGAAGCCCAATGGGCTCCAACAACAGCGGGGACCACCCGGCCCCGCCCCCCAGCCAGAAGCCTCAGCCAGGGCTTCTGGGCTGGGAGCATGAGGCTGCCCTGGCGTGGGAAGCTCAGGTAAGTGGGAGCAGGGGGCTCTGGGCAGGGAAGGAGTGGGGGAGAAGTGGTCCCTCCCTCGCCCACGCCCAGTACCCTGTGCTGCAGCTGCCCGTGCCCACTCCAGACAGTCCCATGCGGGCTGCGAGCGACTGCAGCGCGGGGCACCAGGCATGGGGCGGGGGAGGGGCCGCTTCCTCCCTGCACTCAGCTTTCCCTGGGCTCCTTCCCTGTGCGGAGAAAAGTAGCCCCTCGCCCACCCCATGGCTGGGGCCCCATGCTGCAGGCACTTGCAGCCCGCGCGGGGCTGTCCGGAGCAGGCACAGGCAGCTCCAGGCAGGCTGTGAGCGGCTGGAGCATGGGGCGCTGGGCATGGGGCAGGGAGGGGCTGCTTTCTCCCCACTCCCACACTCAGCACCACCTTGTAACCCGGCCCAACTGCCAGGCTGGCAGTGGGGCGGGTTACAGTGTGGTGCTGAGTGCAGGGAAAAGTGGCCCCTTGCCTGCCCCATGGCCAGCGCTCCCCACCGCAGCCACTCGCAGCCTGCC
>NW_005842940.1:185908-200122 GCF_000455745.1 Alligator sinensis
TGCCTGGGGCTGCCTGTGCCTGCTTCGGACAGCCCCACGTGGGCTGCGAGCACCTGCAACGTGGGGCGCTGGCCATGGGGCACACTCAGCACCAGCTTCTTCCCTGCTGAGCTGGGGGTCAGGGCTGTGCGCTGCCCTCTGTTTGTATTGCACGGCTGGGGGGCACTGGGTGTGAGCAGGCAGGGAGCCAGTGGGAGCACAGGCCCTGCACCAGTGTCCTGGGGCCAGTGCCCGTGGGGGCCAGAGAGGGGCAGTAGGAATGTGGGGTGTGGCCTGGCAAGGGTCTGTGGGCCAGCTCCCCCCTCCCTGCTGGTGCAGCCCAGCCCAGCTCCATGGATGCCTGCCAGCCTGCGCCCCACTTTGGGCCCCACCCGTGCTGGCCCTGGGATATTGGGACATTGGTCCCAAGATGATGACCAGGGGGCAGGGCACCTGGCAAGGAGTGGGGCACCAGTCAAGGGGTGGGCCTACCCACGCGGCCCTCGACAGCCTGCCAAAACTGGGTAAGCGGCCCTCCGCTCAAAATAATTGCCTGCCCCTGCCCTAGGGCCATCTCAAGTACACCTGATTGACAACCCCTGCCCTAGAGCTATTTCTAGATTACAGTTAGATGTATAAGTTCTATACACTAATATAGATAACATAAAATAATACCTTGCACTTACATAGACTGTTCATTGTGGTTCTGAAACCATGTTACAAAATTGGGTATCAGTGCCCTACTTTATGGGCAGAGAAGCTAAAACATTTTGCAGGTATCAAATTTAGTCATGATTAGCCATTTTTACTGTGCAGTAAGGGTGCACACAGGTAGATGAGCTCCCGTATTGAGCAGTAAATTAGGCTAATGCGCAGTAACATGTCTCATGTAGACACACCCCTAGTGTCATTGTGATGGAATAAATAGAATT
The DNA here is from genome assembly GCF_000455745.1 of Alligator sinensis. Lineage (NCBI taxonomy): Eukaryota > Metazoa > Chordata > Crocodylia > Alligatoridae > Alligator > Alligator sinensis. The sequence goes on from NW_005842940.1 coordinate 186,820, forward strand.
TAGGCAATTAAACTAAACACTTTTTGTCTCTTGTTAAGCTTACATAGAAGATGTTCATATACAAATGCATGTAAATCTATTCCCTTCTTCTTGTTCACATAAAACTGTGTACACACATTTGTATATAAATCTGTCCCTGCAAAAGGCATACAGAGAGGGAATAAAGATTGCACAGTGCAAGGAATAAGCATGACTTACAGCTGGTTACAGCCAGTGAAGCTAGTTCTCTTTTACGTAGACTATCAGCATTTAGCAATAACTGATCTTTCACAACATCAGAAGAAAAATAAATGTAAAGGAAGCATTTGTGTAATTTCCTTACTGTATGAACTAGCTACTCACGCTACATTAGGCACATGAACTCAATAAAGGAACACGCAAGGAAACAAAAAATTCTATATATCAAATAATTCTATATATCACTTGATGTGGCACTGGGAAGAGCTTACAGTGGACAATAAGCTGAATATGAGCCAACTGTGTGCCTTTGTTGTGAAGAAGGCTAACGACATACTGGGCCGCATTAGTAGAAGCACTGCCAGTAGATTGAGGGAGGTGATTATGATGAGGCCACATCTGGAGTACTGTGTCCAGTTTTGGGCCTCCCACTACAGAAGGGATGTGGACAAGTTGGGGAAAGTCCAGCAGACGGCAGCAAAAATAATTAGGGGGCTGAGGAACATGATTTATGAGCAGGGATCCAGATTTCCCATATCCCATGGAAAAATGGAGAAAACCGTGGATTTTACTTATTACCAGAGGAAAACAAGGATTTCTCATTTTACCAGAGAAACCCATGGATTTTGCAGTTTTGCAATGAGCTCTGTGCAGGCTGACACAGTTCCAGCCTGCAGGGGGCTGGGAGGGGGCAGGAGGAGGGCGGTCACACAGCGGGCACCCAGAGAGCAGTCCTGGCAGGTAAGTGTGTGTGGGAGTGGGGGGAATTGAGGCCCCCATAGGGAGGGCAGGGCAGGGGCTGAGGCTGGGGCTGCTGCCCAGCCAGGCAGTGGTTTGGGCTCGGGGCCACAATGGACGGCTACAGGGCCCCAGCAGGGAGCAAGACAGGACTACAGGAGGTTTGTCCAGAAGGTGGGGGATGGGGCCAGCTCCCAGCTGCTTTACACACTCCCAGGGATCAGGGCAGACCTGTGTGCCCCAGATCTGTGCGCAGGGTGGGGCAGGGGTGCACTGCCCACTGTGGGCTCAGGCGGGGTGGGGGGTGATCCCCACCACAGTGTACACTCCTGGGGATTGGGGGGGAAGACCCATGCTCCCCAGATCTGTGCGCAGAAAATGGGCACAAGTACAAGCTGCCCGCTCCAGACTCAGGCACCTGCCCTGCTGCTCTCCCCTGGGGCCTCTGCAGCCCAGCAGGTGCAACCCAGTGCTGCAGGGCAGAGCATGGCCACACAGGAAAGCTGCTTGCTACTGCGAACTCTATGCTGCCCTGGCAACAAATCCCCTGAGCGCAACCGCCCCTGCTGCAGACAAGAGTGCAAGGGGCATGTCTTGCCAGGGCAGCGCAGAGCTTGCAGTGGCAAACAGCTTTACTGCATGACTGTGCTCTGACCTGCAGTGTTGGGTCACACAGGCTGCGGAGGACCTGGGGGTGGGCGGCAGGGTGGCAGTGCACAGAGGGCAGTGCGCAGCTCCTGCTGCATCCTCAGATCTGGGAAGCATGGATCCCCCCTGCCCCCTGGGAGTGTGTGCTGCAGTGGGGAGCTGTGCCCCCTGCCTCAGCCGACAGCAGGCAAGCAGCAAGCAGTTGGGGGTGGGGAGGGCCCGGGCTCTGCTCCACTGCAGCAGCTACTGAGTCCTGCCAGGGGCAGGGGGCTGCAGACCTGGGTCCCTGGCCCCATAGCCCCATAGCCCTGGCACCTGGAGGCCCCCTCTGGCAGGGCTAGGGGACCAGGAGCTGTGGGTGGGGGGGTGAGGGGCACCAGCAGGGCTGGTGGGGGTTGTTGGAGGGGAGTGAGGGGCATAAGCCTGGCCAGGGGGCTGTGGTGGAGGGTGAATGAAGGTTGCTGTGGGGGACCTTTCATTTTAATCACAGATTTGGGGGGTTTTAATCAGAGAATTTGTGATTTTTATCAGAGAATTTGCAATTTTTCATCAGGGAAAATCAGTATCCCTGCTTATGGGGAGAAGCTGAGGGAACTGGGCTTATTTAGTCTGGAGAAGAGAAGACTATGGGGGGATTTAATGGTAGCCTTCAACTACCGGTTCCAAAGAGGATGGAGCTGGCCTGTTTTCAGTGGTGACAGATGACAGGACAAGGAGCAATGGTCTCAAGTTGCAGCAAGGGAAGTTTAAGTAGATATTTGGAAAAGCTTTGTCACTAGGAGAGTGGTAAAACACGAGAACAGGTTCCCCTGAATGGTGCTGGAAGCCCCATCCTTGGAGGCTTTTAGGACCCAGCTAGACACAGCCTTGGATGGGATGACCTAGTTGGGGGTGGTCCTGCTTAGAGATGACCAGCTGAAGTCCCTTACAACCCTACTTTTCTATGGTACGAGGAAGAGCTCTCAATAGACATTTCAGCAGCAATCTAACAGTTCTGTAGACAGAAGTTTTTAAATTTAGTTTCCATTGTACTCTCAAGTAGGGGAACTCCCTACTTGAGAGCACGGAGGCGGAAAGGGATCTTGGTGTCATTATTGACTCCAAGATGAACATGGGCCGACAATGCGAGGTCATGGTTGGCAGGGCTAACCGGACCTTGTCGTGCATCCACAGGTGCATCTCGAGTAGAGCCAGGGAGGTGATCCTCCCCCTCTATGCGACGCTGGTCAGGCCGCAGCTGGAGTATTGTGTCCAGTTCTGTGCGCCCCATTTCAGGAGGGATGTGGACAACATGGAGAGGGTCCAGAGGAGGGCCACCCGCATGATCCGGGGACAACAGGGCAGACCCTACAGTGAGAGACTGCGGGACCTGAACCTATTCAGCCTCCACAAGAGAAGGCTGAGGGGGGACCTGGTGACCGTCTATAAACTCACTAGGGGGAACCAGAAGGGTTTGGGGGAGACGCTGTTTCCCCTAGCCCCCGCTGGCATAACAAGGAATAATGGGCACAAGTTGATGGAGAGGAGGTACAGATTGGACATCCGAAAAAACTACTTCACAGTCAGGGCGGCTAGGAGCTGGAACCAACTTCCAAGGGAGGTGGTGCTGGCCCCTACCCTGGGGATCTTTAAGAAGAGGCTGGATACTTACCTGGCTGGACTCATTTGAGTCCCGTTTTTGTTTTTAGGGGGAGTGGTTTTGTTTGTGTTTTTGGGTTGTTCTCCCGCCCTGGCGGGGGGTCGGGCTAGAAGATCTATTAGGTCCCTTCCGACCCTGTAACTATGAAACTATTTGCAAAATAATGTTAATGTGATTTCCTACATCATGATTTTAATCCTTGTAATCAATGCACTGCATACAGACCTCTAATTTGAGTCTTCCATGAAGTGATTTAACTTGTTCCAAGGAATCTTGAGCAATTTTCAATTGCAGTTCCATCTTTTTTAAACTTCTCAAATTTTTCTCTTTTTCTTTTTGCTTATTCACTAGAATATCATGTTTTTTTTGCTTCTCCAACAGACAGTTATGTAAAGTGATTTCTAGAACAGTCCTGTACAGAGGTATAGAGAACTTCAGAAAGGGAAAAACCCAACCAAGAGATGTATCCAAACCAAAAAGACAGAGGTTGAAATACAATTCTAAATTAAAATTAAAAAATACAGAAACTACACTCAATTTGCAAAATAAAAAAAATAAAACCGTCATAAATCTGTGGCCATTCTCTGAGAACAGAAAGGGTAAACTGCCAACACCTTCAGTCAATTCAGTGGGCCCAGGGTTTTACAATACTTAAAATTTGTTCAAAATGTAAGAGAAAAATATTTGTTTCTTAAAGTGAGAATTACAAAACCTTATTTTAATAGTGAAGAAAGTTTTTAGATAGTCTTTTTACTTCTAGATTTCAGTTTAGAGTATTACTTAACACTTCTTTCATTCTTTTTTTAATGGGAAATACCACCCAAAGGGATAGAAATGTTGCTGAAAGACTGGCCAAGATTACAATTTTCCATCTTTGCACATAAAGGGAGGAACTTCAAGTTTTTTGGAACCAAGAATAACATTCTGATATTTCAAGGCTTGTTGTTTATATTGATTTGCCAAAGGTGAGGAGGATAGGATTCACAAGGAAATCTAGAGGCACTGGAATTCAGTGCCATATGAGTGCCTAACTCCCTTATGCTCCTCTGAAAAATCTAGGACTGGATTCTTTGGTCTACTTAATTCACTGTGTATTGCTTACACAGCAGAAAGTATATTTAACTCAGCCAAAGAAATTCCCTGCATCTTTTTAACTTGTGGATATAAATTTGGTATTCCCTGTGCTCATTATTCTTGTGATCTGTGGTGTTCTTGAAACTCTTGGAGTCCTGTGACTTATAGGAGAATTTCATTATTCACTTAAAATTAAGCAGGAGAGTTCCTAGCTCTCATGGTTGGAGATAAAAGCTTGTAAACACAACCAGAATGCACCTAAGGGCCTAGAAATCAAAAACCTGATGACAAGAATTTGAAATGCGTTATATAAAAAAAATTAATGATCTTGACGGGCATGGCTTATGATCTTGGAATGCTGGTGTTTGATGATACTGGGAACATGCAACTTGTGAAAAACTGGTAGAAGTGGCTCTACAGTTTCTTGGGCCAACTCTTCCACTTGCAGCTGCTCCCTCCTCAGGGAGACCTTGATGTAGCAGAGCAAGGCTCTGCTCTGACCATGTCTTTCTGATGGATGGTTTCTACTAGCAGTGAAGTCTGCTGCCCGCTTCTAACAGGAGTTGGACAAAGAAAAATTATGGAGCCAGAACTGGGCCCCTTTCCACAACCTCTTTCCAGTCTTTGTTCAGGAAGGGGGTGGAAACTGAACCCTTGAGTTAAGTTCTGTGAATACTCATTTGAGTATTCTGATCATTTTCTATTGAATCAATGAGTCTTATCACTGAATTCAATGGACTTTGGACAAGGCCCTTACAACATCTTTCTGTTTGTATAATATCAAGTTTTAAATATCCATAGAATTCAACAAACAAATATTATTCATCCCTGTTGGAAACATGGCTCATTTTAGATGATGGGAGTCTATCAAATCAGATGGTCAAAACACAAGCTTTTTCAAAAGCTATAAATAATTTAGAAAAGAATGGATTGTTTGGAAGAGATGAGTGCTTACTTATATCTTTATAACAGAATGTGGCTCATGTGCCTACAATGCTGACCTGTCTGCTAGGGCTGTTGCTTCATTCTCTTTACCCATTTCTAGTAACTTTGTCAAATGGTTGAATTCTCGCTCCTTGCTTTCAATCAATGCTCGTTTTCCATCTAATTCCTTCATTACATCTTCCTTTTCTTCTGAAAGTTCTTCGTTCTTTTTTTCTATTTTTTTCAAGGTATCATTTAATTCTTCTATTTGGTCACCAAGGGCTTTTTTCTTCTTCTCTACAACCCTGTGGACATATTTCAAAACTATTATTTCCCATTAGTAAAATGGATCCAACTCCATGCGTGTGGCAGGGCACTATTGGTGCCTGCCACTTTAAGGACTGAGCCAAGCAGCCAGCAGGTCCTTGATTGCAGTGGCCGTTTTAGATCTCTGGCTGCTTCTGTGAATCGGAACAGTTCACTACTGTCAGGCCAGGCAGAGCCATCGCCTGAATGATGAATGCAACATCCTGGAGGTAAGGGGAGCTGTAGGGGATGGTTTGGAGGCTCCTGGTCCTGGGCATGACCTAAAACTGTACCCTGATGGGAGTGGGTGGCCTGGTGGGGCTCCCAGTGGTGTGGGGACCTCCAGGAAATACCAGGCCAGTTACTACCCTGGTGAAAGGTGGATCAGGGTGCCCAGCTCCCACAACTAGGTGGGTTACCCCATAGAAGGGCCAAGAAGTGGACCCAAGTTAGAGAGGGGGCTAGAGCCTCATAGACCTGACTTGAAAACCCTCAATTGGTCAATGCTGGGGCCAGGACCGGAAGGGTCAAAAGGGTCAGGGGCCCACCGCAAGGGATGCCCAGAGCTAAGGGCCTGGGGTTTCTGACTGGCTTTGGAGGTGAGGCCAGGGTCTTTGTGGCCAAAGGTCCCGGGGGGACCATGCCCAAAAGGGGGAACAGTTCAGGGAGCTAGGCAGCCCAGAATGAGGGTGAAGTAAGTCATCTGATGAGAGGGATCTGGTAAGGGTCCAGACTGGAGGATTCTGGGGCCCAGTGTGGGTGATGATAAGATCTGTGGATGCCATCTGCAAGGTTTGGGCTGTGGTGTAGGGGAGGAACGGAGCCGCAGATAGCACCCCTGGCATCGGGGCAAGAAATGGGCAGCCTCCCGCCTAATTAATATCATAATTATATATCATCAAGGTGTGGCAGGTGAGAAGGCGGGCATTTGGCACAGAAACAGGTGGGTGGGCCATTGGTAGAAAGACCACAAGGAAGCCCCCTGTTACAATGAGTATAGACCAAAATCCAATCCTGGTCTTGTAGTGAGGAGAAACTGGCCATGTCTATATGTGAAATTAATGCAAATCAGTAAACTTTGGTGCATATTGCGCCAGAGTTTATTGCTCCCAAGCAGGGCTGTCCTTGGGAGGCGTGAATCAAGGCAACTCCCCCACGCCCTGGTCTTTGGGGGTCCCTGTGGGCAATGTTGTACAGGCCCTACCACAGTTGCTGCCATGTGCCACCGCCACTGACTCCAGCCACTCGTCACACCCCGACATGCTGCTGAGGCTGCTGCTGGCTTCTGCGGTCACCGCCCCCACCCCCTGGCCCCACACAGGCTGATATGCCCCGGGCCCTGCACACCCTTAGGAACAGCTCTGCTCCCAAGCACTGCCTTTACATGTGCACCCAGGACCACAGCACATTGAGCTAGGTTGGAGCAGCCCTGGCTGGTAGGGGGCCAGGAGATTAGCCTGCCAGTCGGGGGAGGCTCTGACCCAGCTCAACGTGCTGTGGAGGGGCTGGCTGGGGCCTGAGGGTTCTTCAGTGTGCGGCTAGCAAGCAGACAACCCCTGCACTGAAGCACCCTTATGCCCCAGCCAGCCCCATCAACATCTATATGTGTGCTGCTGCGCAGTAAAGAACTCTGCTGCAGGATAGTACTTGTATGTCCAAGTACTAACCTACAGCAGAGGTAATTAAATTATTGTGGGCTAAAATATGCATAGAGATGAGACTTTACTGCAGAGCTAATTAGGCAGCTCCACAGGAAAACATCTCATCCCCCAGCCTGTACTAGTGTATAAGATTGTTCTGGGACACTAAGGAAGTGTAGGCCTCAATTAAGCCCTTATATACAAATAGAATTTAGCAGGAAAATATAGCCTCTCGGTGCTGGTCCAGTGATTGATATAAGAGTAGACTTTTAAAAAATTGCTTAATCTCATATATGAGGCTGTTTGGAAGAATGCTGATAAAATAAATATATTTCTTACAAATGACTATTCAGTCATGTGTTTGGCATGTTCCAAATATGTCTTGAAACATCTGTGGTTATTATAAGAATAATGTCACAACAACCAGACTTTCTGCTTTCCTGATGCTCTGACATTTTCAGAGTCACCAGGTAGAAATTACTTATTTAAATGCTGAATTTCATTACATTTACTATCCACAGAGATGATTGGATTGGATTGTGGGGTTTTGTATTGGATTTTTGGGACTCGCTAGAAAAAAAAGCTTCTAAAATAAACTTACTGTATTTACTTGAATCTAAGATGACCCCCAATTATTAGATTGGAAAATTACACATTTGTCTCAATTTTCCATGTCTACAATCTAGTTATTGGAGGGTCCTCTTAAATTTAGCCTTCCCACCACTGCCACAGGGACAGTAGTGGCAGGGGAAGCAGCAGCTGGGGGGCAGGCAGCCTGCCCCACAGCCCTTATTCCCTCCCCTTTCCACTTGCCCCCCATGCCTGCCCACCTACTACCTGTCCTCCCCAGTGCCTTTCCTTTCCTACCACTTGTCCCCTTTATCTTTGCGGCTGTTCTTGCTCTATCTCCACTGGGGGCATAGAGTACTCAAGTGGGCTGGGCAGTAGTGGCAGTTCTGGCTTCAGGCTCCAGCCCCACCTAGGGTTAGGACCAGAGTCACAGCAGCTCCCCTCCACTCCATGCACCTCTACTCTGCACTCCCCATGCTCCGTGTCCCTTTCCTTGAGCTACTCTCACAGAATGCTCCACTTCCCCTGCACCTTATACGTCCCTGCACCCTTACACCTTTTCCCCACACTCCTCTCACTCTGCATGTCCCCTCGGCACCATGTGCCTCTTTTCCATGCTCCCCTCTGCACCATGCACCCTTCTCTGAATCCCCCTTTTGCACCATGTAACCTTTTCCCCACATTCCCTCCTGTACTGCATGCCCCCTCCCTCGTGCCCTTTCCCCTCACTCCACACTCCCCTTCCCCTAGGCTGTTCTCCACTGTGTTCCTTTCCCTGCACTCTCCTTGCTTCATGTGCCCCTTTGCCACGCTCCCTCTGCCACCTGTTCCCCCATGCTTCCCCCACAGTGTGCACCCCTTCCCCATTTTTCCCCCAGTACTCCCCTTCCCCATGCCCCTTCCCTGCTCCCCCACTTGTTCCATGCATTTCTTTCTTGTACCCCATATATCACTTCCCCATTTCCCCCCACCACTGCACACCCTTTCCCCCACACTCCTCTCATTCTACATATCCCTTGCCCCACACTGTTTCCCTGCACTCAACGTGTCCCTTTCCCCATACCCACCCCTCGCTCCGCATATCCCTTTCCCTGCAATCTTCCTGCTAATCGTACACACGTGCTCCCCCCACATCATGCACCCCTTCCCCATCCTCTCTCCCCTCCCCCACCTGCCACATTAACCTCCCTGGCCCCCTCAGGAGCTGCAGCAGCTGCTTGCCTGGCCTATATTCACTTCTAAGATGAGAGTTTTTTTTCCCTATGCTGAACCAGGGGAAAAAACCTCTTGTATTCAGGTGAATATAGTATTTTTCATACCTAGAAAAATTAGTTAAGAAAGAAATAGAAAATGGGTACAGTATTTAATGTGAAATGATTGATCTCAGGTAGAACAGCAGTTAATTGATGACCAAAGGAAAGTGCAGTGGGGAGACTGCAGTAACCTTAGTGTAATACCATGGTCTAAGGTGTAAAGCAGGGCTGCCCAACTGATGGTCATGTGCTGCATGCAGCCCTCAAGGGCCCACCCTAATTCTTTATTAGACCTCTCATTCATTGCTGTTCAATGAATATAAAAATTAAAAGATCTGAGGAGTAAAGCAATGTCCTGCGTCCTTGCTGCATAGTGATTTGGTAAAATGTGCATATAGCTGTATTTGATACTACATTGTAATAGTGGATATTCACAGATATTTTTACGGATTATAAACACATTTTATTCCAAAGTGCTTTTATTAGTGTCTTCAAGTCTAAAATATGTTTTCCTACTCAAACTCTATCTTTGTAACATGGCTCTGATTCTTTAAACAAATTGCGGACACCTTACCTTATCTCTGTCTCTGCATTGATCAGAATTTTGTATCAAGAACTTAAACTTTCTTAGTTGTCTCTATAAAAGGTTTCTATCATTATTAAAAATACAAGGAATAAATATTCAATAAAGCAATTTTTAATGTATTTAAAACATACGTTTTTTTGCGGTTAATCTTGTCCATTTCTTTTCCAAGTTGGACAGGTATAACATGAAGTTGAACTAACTCTTCCTAGTATTAAAACAATATTGTTAGAGAAGCAGGCTTAATTTTATTAATTTTCACATAAACTAATATTTGCTTTGAATTATGTAATGACAGAACAGAAATGTGTATTTTACAGTAACAGCATACATTAGTGCAGCCTAAAGTAATACAATATAAAAACCAAACAAAACTTAAGCTTAACAATTAAAATAAGCAATGATAAAAATGTTATAAAACTAACTTTGACATAACAGTATACGATGTTTGTTAACAGGTCTTTCTTTTCAGGGAGGGTCTGCCACTATTATTTCTGTATCAAATGGATAATTCAGTCTACTTACTTAATTTACACATTATATGCAAAAAAATTCCTCTAACAACAAATGCTTCCTCCTTCCAACAAAACCTATACTAGAGCAAAATGAATGCTTACAGGCCAGAAAAACTAAGATTATCTGAAGTAATTAATTCTGGTTATTGCAATTAAGCCAAAAATGGCTTACGGTTAGTCACAGAGCTGACTGTTCCTGCACTGATAATCATGATACATTTGAGATGTCTGAAGTATGATGAATTCACAAATTAATACTGCAAGTTATTCTTAGCAGGTTCCAATAAAAAAAATATAAAATAATCACAATGTGTTTATATGCATATAACATATTTTGTAAAGGAATTACAGCTGTTTTAGAGTTTAACATGTCTGTTGAAAATTCTGTTTGTACCTCTGTGCTGTAAAGGGAAGGGTCTTCCAATGTGGCATTACATGATGCCATGTAGAGATACTCAAACTATCTTTGAAGAAACTAGCTCAAAGTCCAGAAATAAGTGGACCACATTATTGCTAATACACAACACTTGCAAATATACTTGGGCTTCTCAATGGGGCTAACTAGCCTAGGTAAAGTGCTGTACTGAAGACGGAAATTCTTCTTCAAGCTCCTAAGATAACTCATGCAGAGCTATTTTGGTTATCTATATAGCACTGTGTTGTGCCAGGTAGGCATACCCTAAGGGTACACGCATATGTTTATGGTACTTGATCTATGACCACATGGCTTGCTTTAAGCTGTGTGATTGTAGATCATTGTAACTTCCCATCTCTTTCTCCCAAGCATCGCACATGTGGACTCTTTAAGAATCTCGCCATGGCTTCTTGGGCTGTACGGCCAGGATAGTGGGAGTGGCCTCAGGTCATAACCCCAGGGGTCTCGCCTGCCACGTCTTTGATGATAAGGGGTTTTAAATCAGGAGGATGATGTCTGGTCCTGTACCCCTGGTTCTTTTCCTTGGCCTTCCTTGTGACTGCCGCTTCTTGGGGCTTCACCTCCCCTACACCCCATCTAATGCCAACTGTGATGTTGCTTGTCAAGGCCGATGTTCGGGCCCTCCCTGGCGCTCGGTCCCTTGGGGCTGCAGTTGTTGACCACCGGTATAGTTAGTGCTGAGTGGTCTCTGTGGCCCCTCTCTGGTCTATAAGGAGCAGGGTTCTACCCAGACTGCTGCCTCCCTTGACTACCACCGATTCCCTGAGTTTGGTACCTGCTGCTGGTTGTTCAGTTCAGGGTCCCGTCCTCGCTGTGTCTGTCGCCATACCAGCCCCTGGGGCTACTGGCTCTGGCCCACAACAGGTCTGCCAGCAGCTCCTTGGGCCCACGCTGGCCCAGTATTCCCTCCATGCTCCCTTCCCGAGGGAGCCACCAAGCTTCCTCCAGCTCCATACCATCCAGCTGCTCTGACCCTTCTGGGCCAGCTGGGGACGCTCTTTCTGGTCCCCCTGGCTCTCTTCTGGGTAAGCCTTTTCTGCCGGCTTTGGCTGCCCACCCAGCCAATTGCCCTTGGCATGCTTTTATAAAGCGTGTCCAAGCAAACACGAGAGCCGTTCCCAGCCCCTCCCGGCTCTGCTGTGGGTTTTTTCTTTGATCTTTGACCGTGGCAGCTCCAGCCGCCGTGGTTTCACTTTTGCCATGAACAGCTGCCGGCACAGCGTTCCGCCACCTCTCCCCTTCTCCTGGTAAGTTTTCCTTACAATCAGGTCTACCTAGTGCACATTCACTAGTGCTGGAAGCTGTGCCAGGAATCTAAGTTGGAGGGGGGGTCTAGCAGTTTGGGGGCTGGTGGGTCTGTGGGGGGGGGGAGTTTATGGGTCTGGGACAAGGGGGTTGTTCACCCAGGGGAGGGAGGACTGGAGGGCTAGTTGGGGGAGAAGGGGAGAGTGCAGCTCTGGGGCTGAGGCAAACAGCTGAGATATGTACAGATATTCATAAATTGAGCTATCCCATTCCTGATCTACATTTCCTCAGGTGAACTAAGTTAGAGCAGGCTGGCCGTTTTTTGCCTGATCTAACCTCCCCAAATATCTGTACAGATTGGCACTAAGATTTTCCTAACCCTAGTTAGGTCAAACCAAGTGTAACATTTGTAAGTATCATAAATTACTAGAAGGCAACATGTAATGAGCTCAGAGAGCCACAAAAAACAGTAAAAATGACCAAAAATAGCTTTTACATATAAATTTCCTAGGCCCCTGGTAGATGTGCAATTAAAGGTGCAATGGTATCTGATGCATGATCCCTAGAATCGTGCTTCCTGCCATGCCCCACCTGGATCAGCTGGCAGAACTCTTAGTTGTGGGATTGCATGGTGTACCCCCAGGACTGGGAGCCCAGATCGGCTGATTAGAGCTCCCAGCTGCAGGGATGTGGTGGAGCTCTTGATTTCAGCTGCACCCTGAAGGCTGGGAGCCCTGATTTGCCAAGTTCCCAGCCAAAGGGGCATATTGGAATCAAGAGCTCCAGTGTGCCCCTGCAGCTGTGAGCTGCAGCTGATCACAGCTCTCAGTCTTAGGAGCTCACAGAAGTCAAGGGATCCTATGCTCTCTGAAGGCTGGAAACCCCAATCAGCTTGGCCACACACAATTAATGGTGCGATAGGAATCAGTCATAAAGTTATTACACACATTTTCTGTAATAACTTTGTGGCTTATTCCTTGTTTTATCATAGCATTAATTGTATGAATGCGTGGGTGTGGAATTACTTGGAATGTGATTAACTGGTTAATCATACCTTAAGTGTCATGTGCACCAGGGGCCTTATCTTTAGCTTCTTAATGTCTACCAGGCCTGAAAGCAAAACCTAGGCATCCTACCAAGACACTGGAGGTGCACCTACATGTGTAATTAGTATGGCTGAATAAACACGGGCACAGTTTGCGCTGGATTTTATTGTTCCTGAGCGCAGTGTTTACCTGGGGCCATGGCACATTGAGCCAGGGTGGCACAGCCCTGCCTGGCAGGGGGGATGAGGGGTCAGCCTGCCAGCCTGGGGCTGCAGCTTCTGGCTGCATCTGTCAAGAGGCTGGGGGGCAGGGAAAGGAAGTCCCCCACTGTTAGGGGTCCCCCCACAGCTTGCTGGCTGGGGTCTCAGGGGGAGTGTCCCCCACCCCCCCCAATGGCAGGCAAAAGCTGCACTGTGGGCTACCCAGCTGGCTTTTCACCACACTGGGAATTGGGGCAAGGGGAGAACGAAGCCCAGTGCCATGAGCCCCCCCCCCCCCCCCCCCCCGCG
>NW_005842940.1:200132-224163 GCF_000455745.1 Alligator sinensis
TGGGGCCTCAGGAGGAGGCCGGGCCAAGTCAATTTGGCCGGGGGGGGCTCCCTTTCCCCACCTTGCCCCAGTTCCCAGCACAGTGGCCGGCAGCTCCATTCCTCACGTCTTTCCCCCAGCTGGCAGGGGGGTGGGGTGGGCTCTGGGTCTGGCATACAGGAGAGCCCCCCCCACCTGGTGGACTCGGCCAGTGCAATCAGGCACTGAGTCCCGCTCCCCCTTACCCCCCAACCGAATGGTGAATGTCTGTTCAGCTTATTCCCTTTCTAAATTATAGCACTTTAAGTAAAGTTCAATAGTTAGAGCCCTTCTGCCAGGAGCTTTTTCAACATCCATACTTAGCCTATAACTATGACTATCCCAAGTTATTCTGATATTTTGAAATTTGTTTTCATCCACAACAGGGCAAGTAGTAGAAATAGTAGACCTCTTCATAGACAGGAAACTTATATGTGTGTGTGGGTGGGGGAGGAGTGTATCATGTATGTGTATATAAAACTCTTAATGTTTTATTAAAGCAAAAGATTCCAGCATTAAATTCATTTCATTTTGGTGTGTGGAACTAAGTCAAAACATTTCATTTTGATCTGGTTAAACATTAATCTGTGTCCCCCCTCTGAGCTTCCACAGAGCCTCTTGCAAGTTTTAATTCAAGTGTCTCATGTTCCTATTTTTCTTGATATGCCTGTTACTTCAGCAAAACTGCTACTTATTACAGTCAAGTGATACCTGACATATTGCTTTATCCAGAGGGCATCTGTCGGGTTCCACAAAAAATGGAGTTTGTGTAAAGACCGGTCTAGAGCTGGTAATGAAGGCACAAGGCACCAAAACTAACCAGATGCAGGCCCATCAGTGACATTTCTAAATTATAACTATTTAAAGCTGTTATTTAATTTTCAGTGTTCTTGATGTAAAAATAAAAAAAATCAGCAAAAATAACCACACAGAAAATGTAGGCTCTTAGATGTTACATTTTCAATTAAAGAAACAATTGACTGACAACTCCCAGTCTTCTGTAATTATAATTCACAGAAATGTTATTATGTTCTTTTTTCTTTGGTTAACAGAGATCTGTTCACACACATGTGCGCGCACACACAGAGCTGAAATTAGCTCATGAGTTCTGATCATTCTGGAAGTTCCTTGTTTGTCACTACTATGCCTATTAGTTTCCAAAAACTGTTTATAGAAATGACCCACCAGCAAAATACACACATATTGACTAACACCTGTAATCTGTGATAGTACATACTGGAATGACAGCACAAATATTTAATGTGTTGTTTTTTTGCGTGAGTTTGCAAACACACAAACACTTATATACTCATTCATATGTTACCTTTAGGTTATCCTCCTGCTCTAGAAGTTCCTCCACTTCTTTCTGTTCTTTTAACATCAGTTTTTGCTTGGATGCCACATCCTCCTTCAGTGCTTTGATCTCTGCTCTCCTTTGGGTTGTTTCTTTACGAAGCTCTTCACAATTTTCTTTCAACGTTTTAATTCTCTTTTCTGTTTCCTTTAAAAATATAATCCAAAATTATATACCTCATATTTGTATGTTTTAGGAAAGAAGAAGTGTATTCTTTGAATAAAGTTGTTCCAGAATATTGTTGTATTGTTTGTTCAGGAATTAATTGATCTTTCTTTAGAGAACAGTTACTTTAAAAAAGAAGATTAAAGAGCCTGAATGAACGGTGTACTATTTTGGTATTTTTGTGCAGTCACATGCATTTTTCTCTTACCGTATCACTATTATCAAAACCTCTGAAATCCTCTGATTGCATTATATTTTCAGTAAATTTTCTTTCACTTTTTTATTTAAATCTGAAATTTAAAATCAACATAATCCTAAACAATATTTTTCATGCACTAATATTTGTTTGGTTCTCCCTATTATTAAGAACAATGTTATGAGAGTTGGCCTGATAGCCCTGAAGACCTTTATTTATCCATAAAATAGGTACAAACAAATAGCAGAAGTTTCACCAACTCCACGAAGCTCTGCCAATATGTCTGTTCTCCAACAGACAAGCTTCAAGGATTGGCAAGCTCAGGAGTTTATTTTCCATGGATCAGATTCAGATCATCCTTGCAGATACCCCCACTTCAGTTTTGCAACACCTATTATATAGGTATCTTACTCTGAAAGCATGATCCAAATAGACAGGATTAGGAATCTGGAATAGTCTACACTCAGTGGAGAGAATTAGGAAACTCTGAAGAGTAACTTAAATTGCCTGGGAACTGTACAGTTGGGCAGCAGGAGACAGACAGTGAGGTATGTCTGAACTCCTGCTCCTCTCCTGACTGAGTGATGACTGACACACATCTGCAAGCTTGGTGCTTCCATTCATGTTCTAGATTTATAATAGCATTTTCATCTTATTTTTATAGGCTGAGGGCACAAAACATGACTTTCTCCAGTGACATGCATTTTATACTTACACCTTGCTTGGGGATTCTCTCATACTCCCGCTGAAGGATTTTTTTTTCTTCTTGTAAGCTATGAAAAATAATCACAGATAGACTACTCAAACATAAGGAAATAAATAATTTTACTTACAAGATGGTGGCATACTGTGGTTGTCTAAATACCTAAGCAAACCATTAAAGCATTTCTGTAGGCTTCCTGTTTTGGCACTGATATAATCACAACAACAGTAACAAAATCCCGATTTTTAAAAAACCCCTGATTAAATCAAATAAAAACTGTCACCAAAACTGATTCAATCATAACAGCAGTGCTTGTCAATGACCTATGTAATGTAGAGCATCACAAGTACAAGCTTAAGGCTGCAAAGATTAATTCAGTCATTTCTACTGCCCTTTCTCACCAACACCTTCTCATGAGAACAGATTCCTGTGCTGCCATTACTAGTTCACAACAAAAGCGTTGTCATCCGAGGAAGGTAAAAGGATATTATGCCTCATGTTCTGTGACACATACAAAAGACAACTGAAGGTTAAAAAACCAAAATTAAGCTCCCTCGAGAGGGCCATTTCCTTTTACCTGAAGGAAATGAAAAGGCAAAAGAAGGAACATTCATGTTTACGTTGAAATAAAGCCTAAACATGAAAGACAGATAGAAACATAATTTTTTTATTAACAAAATTAAGTTTATGCATGGCATGCATTCATTATTTTAGGAGAGCTAGGGAAGGTGTCAGACTACTGTCCCAGGCATAGTCAGGATTGTGTTTAAAATATTATGTACATTATGTATAGTTCTGGACATCTATGCTAAAAAAAAAAATTAATTGAAACTGTAAGTTGGATGCAGGAGAAGACTATTGGATTGATTAGAGCAATAGTAAACCTTCCTTATCAAAGGCTATTAAAAAGCTTGGCTTGTTCACCTTATGGGAGCAAAGGTTGAGGATGATATACAATTATTCTTTATAAATTTATTTTTGGGGTGACTACCACAAGGAGAGGAGGAATTTAAACTAAAGGAAAATAGGGTTGAAGGGCAAATAGCAGCAAATTGGTCATAACAATAAATAAATTAAATAAATAATTTATACTGGAAATTAGAAGGTTTCCAGCCAGAGGAGTGAAATTCTAGCAAATTGTTGGTTCTATAACAAGAGGCTTCAGGCACCTGACACACTCATTCTGTTTTGTTTTGTTCTGTCTTATAATATCCTGTGGGATGGGTGTCTTCTTCATCTTCACATGTTCATAACTGTTATCATCATCATTTCTGACAATAAGAATAAGTCAAGAATAATAGACTATAAATATTAAGCTTAATCATTTCTGTTTGGGAATATGGAGATGTACTATTATTGTAGATTTCTAATAGTCTTCATGTGAACACATCAAAATGAATGTAAAGCTAGTTTGAATGTAATGTGTTAAAAAAAACTTTAGATCATTAAGCCAAGTAAATTCATAACTTTTCCCAAGGGATGTCTGCAGCTGCAAACTGCCACAAAAATATAAAAATTAAGCAAGAGACATTTGGAAATATAAAGAGAGAGGTCATCAAGAGAGGTTTGTTTTAGTTCAGCACTCAGCATAATATCCAATAGAGAACATTTTTAAATCATTTTAGGTCCAATGTTGCAACACACTGAGAGCCTTCAACTTCCTTTGACTTTGGCTGGGACAATTTAACAATTCCCAAAAGGTGCTGCACACATATGTCTGTAGCTGGAATGCATTATTGAAGATAACAAGATGCCCGCATGATATTTCTGGGATGATTATCAAAGTATGCTTAGCTTGCATATACTGATGAATATAGTAACAAAATAGTTGATCAGGCTTGCTTTCTTTAACAGCTTTATCTTGAACTCAATAGGCATGTCCCGATGAGCACGCATGTGCGGTCTGCGATGTCTCAAGCCACATGTGATGCACATGAACCTGTTCACTGTACTGCTAATTTGCAGCACGGTGGATTTTTTTGATACTGGGAGATCCTACAGCAAAGTAGGTTTAGATTTGATATCAAGAAAAACTTCTTTACTGTTAGAACAGTGAGACAGTGGAATAGACTGCCTAGGGTTGCTGCAAAATCTCCTTCATTGGAGGTTTTCAAGAACAGGTTGGATAAATGTTTGGTTAGGGATGATTTAGGAGTAGCAATCTTGGATTGTGCTATGAAGAGCACCAGTTGGAAGCTAATGAGATACCCCCACACAGATACCCAAGAGATGTCCCAGAGCATTGCACAGAGTTGGAGAAGAACTTTGCAATCCAGAGCAGGTGAAAAGTGGACAGGGCCATGTTCAGCAATAGGAGAATGCGGCAGAGCTCCACAACTTTTTCTGCTAGGAAAGAAGATTAGAAGCCGAGATGAGTTTATGGAAGTGATAGGATAATAAAGGGAGTTTGAGATCTCTAGGCAGGGCATTGATGCATGGGGTTGCGTTTGCTGTCCTCAGGTTGCTGTGCAGAGGGGAATGTATCTTGTTATCTCATGCTTCTGGGCTTGCTGGGGCCACAAGGGAATTTTTTTCCTTCCTGTTGCTACAGGTGTCAGAGGGGTTTTTGCCTTCCTCAGAAGCATTGCCCATTGGTCACAGCCAAGGCTGGGGGTTTTGACTAGCATGTGTTGATTCTACTGTGGGACTTTAAAAACCCAGAAGTTTCTGGCTAGAGGGTTTTTCTCTTCTGTTCAGGGTCAGAGCATATGTCATGTTTGGGATCAGGAAGGAATTTTATCTTATGGTCAGACTGGCCTGGACTATGGGGTATTTTGCCTCCCTCTGCTGCAGAGGGGTGTGGTTCCCTTCTTGGGATCTCCTGAGCATATTTTAAAACTACTTCCTGTCCTTGTAGGCACAAGACATTGTCAGTGCCCTTGTTTATCTGCTTTACATAAGGCAATTTAAAGGGTGTTTTTGATGTTTCAGGCAGTTATGCCAGGTAGTGGTGCATGAGGCTGTACCTAGAGTTTTTAAGAACAAGTTATACAAATATTTGCTGAGGATGGTCCAGAAAAGGATGATTCTGCCTGAGCAGAAAGGGTGGACTGAATAATCCCCTGAGGTCCCTTTCAACCCTACTATTCTATGTAAGAGTTTAGAATTAAGCCCTATGCTTTAAATGAAAAATGTTTCCGATAGAAAATATAATAGGGCGTGTGTAGACGAAACAAGGGCCCTAAATTGAACTGATGGGTTTTTAAAAACACAGCTTTAATTCAGGGCCCTTTAAACCTCTTGTCTTGCACACACCCTCACGCACTTACCTGCCTCTCCAGCGGCAGGGAGGGGGGGGGGAGCTGCCAGTGGGGGAAGTGGGCCCTGCCAGTGGGTGAAGTGGTCCCTGGGCTGTGGGGGGCACTGGTACTTCCCTCCATGCCAGCAGCAGCCCCCACCAGGCGGCACCTGCCTGCAGGCACCCAGCTTGGGTGGTCCTGGGGGGCACTGTAGCCGCAGAGAGAAGCACCGGGCCCTCGCACAGCTCAGGCAGGCAGGCAGGCAGGCTCCGGGGGGGTGAGAAAAAAAAATCAGGCTCGCCACTTTTCTTGGACGGAGCTTGCCTTCCCGGGTTGCTGCCAGGCTGCCTGCAAGGCTTTCTGCAGAGCCCCTGCACTGCACAGAGCCTGGTGCTTTGCTCTGTGGCTGTAGGGGCAGCAAACCTAAACTCCTGCTTTAAGTTTGCTGTGTCCCAAGTCATTTAAGGCACATTACACCATCAAATTTGCTACAGCAGCTGTAATTAATGCGCACTACACCACCGACACATGCAAACACCGACACCATTAAAGCAGTGCAAAAGCATTTAGCTTTCTTTAAAGTATCATGCACACATGCCCCTTCTCGTTTTGTCTACACATGGATAGGCATTCAAAATCCTTGTTATGTATAATTCCCATCTTCAATTCAATTGACTACTTTTTAAAATATAATTTTACAGATAAAGTTCAATTTTTATTGCTACCATAGCCTTGTAAAGAAGAGAGACGTTCTTATTTAGGCCCCAAAATTGAGGCCTCGTATCCATAAAAGATAGAAAAGTTCTGGTTAGCGATGATCCCTGCTAAATGTTTCCTCGTTTATATTACATTATTCTTCTGGTATCCCTCCCCTCCATCTCACTCCAGACCCTTGATTATTGGGTCCTAATCAGTTTTGTTCACAAGCAGAAAATCCACTGACTTGAATGGAGTTGTGCCAGAACTCAATGTGGGTCATTATTTCCTTCCTTTTAATTTATCACCCTCTCCTGAGTAGGTTTTCATTATGTCCATTTGTTTTACATCTGGACATTAATTTCACTGGTATCTTGAGACTGACACAAAAAAATCCCTTTGCCACATTCTGTAGCCTCCATTAGATTTGACAGCTTTAAGATAAATATATCGACTGTTGAAAACTTGCAGACATTAAATACATTACCATAAGGAATATAAATTAAGCCCTAAAATAAAGCATTGAAAATTCTTTGAAATAATTATAAAATACCAAGTAAAAAGACACCCTAAACTGCTGATAAGGTTATTTAATCTATCAGGTGATTGCTTTGATATGTTGCATCAGGAAGGTTTTGTCGAATAGAAGATTTATGTACATCCAGTTATTCCATTTAATTGTTCAACAACAGAGGTTCCATGCGCTATTAAGATCTGCCCACACTTAGATTGTTCTGACTAGCTTTTCCCTTCCCTGGCATTGAAAGATGACAGAATGACACCATCTTTCTTTCTGGAAAATAGTTATTTTGGGGTTAAGTCTGACAGCCATAAAAAGAGACCTCCTTATTACTTTCTGTGGAGATCCAGAAATGTTAAGTTAAAAAAAATCATAGGTACCTCAGTTTGGACGATCACTGTTATCCTACCTGACTGCAGGGACATAAATCAAAGGAGAAGGATGGGTGGAAATCAAAAACAAGAAATAGAACAATGGCAAAAGCAAGGCGTTGTCAGAGAGAATATCAAGTATCTCTGAGGAAACCTCAGAAACCAACTTGCCAGACTCCCACAAGCCAAGCAAGATTTATTGTATTTATAGTAAAAGGGCATGAGCACTTTTCCACTAGCACATTTATAGTATTCTGTTTTAATTTTAGTTTTAAAAAAAGCTTGAAGTACACTATGGCATCAAGCCCAGAGACTTAAAATATTTAAAATATCAAGTTACCTACTAGTCTTTTAACCTTTCATGGAAATGTCAAACATTTTCTGCCAAAAGAAATGACTGTTTTTAACTTCTTGTTTTGCACAGATGGGACTACAGAAAGTTTAATTTTATTTGATTACTCTAATAAAGAAAGCTAATTACATAGTACCCTTTGGTCTTTAAAAAGTGTTTCATTATAACCATAATCACTATATTTCAGAGATAATTAATTTAATTTGTATTCAAAGAAGTCCCAAAGTAGAAGTTTTCTGTTTATTTTTTTTCTAAAACATTAAATTGGGATAGTTGGATAAAATAACAGAATAACAATATATACTCCATTGATATATGCCCCATCTTTATCCAAGTCTGTATAACACAAGAAGGAAATTAAAACATCAATAATATATTCATACAAAACCTCATAAAGCACCTTATACATTGCACCTCACAAAGCACCTTATACATTGAAAATGATATACAAATTATACTCAGGAGGCACTTCATTCAGCAATGAAATATAGAAACCTCTAGGAAAAAACATGCACATTAACAAATTTATTTAAGGTGTTGACAGGAATAGGCATATACTATATAATTACCTCTTGCCTTAACTTACAATAATATTCACAGAAATTAACTTTGTCACCTACCAGTTCAACTTATACTGAATTTCATACTCTCTTTCTTTAATAGCATTATATTCATTTTGATATTTAAGTAGTTGCTGCCTCATTCTGGAGACTTCACTGGTAAATCCTTCAGGGAACTCATCTGCTTTTTCCAGTACTTGTTGCTGTTTTTCTATTTCTACAGTGAAACGTTTGGCATCTTGTAACAACTGGATCTCTGATTCCTGTAAACTGTTTTAAATAAAACAACTTAAATCAGGCATTAAAAGAGTACTGGAAATATTAAATGCAATGATGTTGTTTTATCTTATATGTTTAACATTAAATGAGATGCCATGAGAGTATATTTTGCCTAGCCTCACTGACACTGATGGATAAAAATTTATGCTTTAGTCATATGGAAGACACGTTAGGTAAAAAGGTCACTCTGTATGAATGAGACAAGTGTTATAAGCTGATCTTGGAAAAATGTGTTTGGGGATACTCTATTCTGTGGTCATAGAGCACGGGAATAGGAGTGGGAGTGGAAATGGTGTTTAATTGTCTGAGAGTATTTGGGATGTTTCACCTTTTTGGTTTGTTACTTAAGGCCCCAGGTTCAGGTTCCTTTGTAACCTACAGTAAGGTGAAGGGATGGTTCATGTACCCGAATATTTTGCAAACCAGGAAGAGGGTTCGGCATGTTGGAGAGAGGTTTGGTCATTTACTTGTTTCCTTGTTGTTGGAGAGGCAACAGGTAGAAAAAGAGCAACATGAAGGTGAAGTTCAGGCATTAGGGGTAAAACCACAGCAAAACCCCCAATCATCTAGACCTGGTGTCAGCAGCCTATGGCCTGCGAGTCAGAGCTGGCTTGTGGAACCATTGGATCCAGCCCGCTTTAGTGGAATTTGGTGACAGAGGGCTTTGACTGTGGGCACTCTCCTTGTGCTACTACCGGTACAAGCACTAGCAGTCGCTGGGTCCTACTGCCCACCCATCCACCTGCCTCTGACTCAGAGTGGGTCATTCCAGCCTGCAGACAGAAAATATTGTCTATCTTTGATCTAGGGTAATTCCTGGCTCCATGGTTTAATATCTGTCCTAACATAATCTTTTTTCAGAGATCAAGGGCAATACTAAATACTACTCTGCAATTTATGCTGTTGAATTAGTACCTGAGTTACCTGGTGTAAAGCTAGCTCAGCTAATTCTACATGAGCTGCAACTGTGACTTTATATTGCAAAGACCTCATCATCGATGAATTGTCAATTATCTTCAGCATTGCCAAACTCTGGCTATTTGTATTGACACAATGCGTTGTGATAATATCCTTAATTAACCAGGCCTCTGTTACTCTTACTACATGCTGTGTGTATTGTGGTACTTGAATAGTTGATGTTTAAGAATAAGACTACTTTTAATAGGCCACATTTATCATGGAATAGTCAAAATGGTAAATATACTGTGAGACCTTGATATTATGCAATACACAACCTACTAACAATTTCTGATATGGGAGTTATGTGTATGCCTTCGGAATATTAATTACTTTATTTACTTTTGCTTGCTTTTAGTATAATTTAAATAAAAATTCAAGTTAAAGTAGATTTTGAGAGTCACAAAGCTCCAAAAGAAAAGCTATGCGGTCAAAGAGAAATGACCCGAACAGTAGCATTTGCCCTTCACTAACTAAAATAAATGAACCAAGTAAAACTAGCTAGAACCCTAAAATTTTACTTCAAAAACTATTATTGTTCCACAATACAAGCCTACCAACAAACCAGTTACAGAGTAAAAAAAATCAAAACAACTAGAATATAAAATTCAAATTGCTAAAAAGCAAAACAATCAAGTCAATTTGCACAAATATAGCTAGAATTAAATAGTAGGAAAAGGATGCTTTATCTGTTGTTCTACAAAGTAGATAATCACTTCCTTTTTGAGCTCAAAAATAAGAAAACCACATACTTCAACAGGAAATAAGAATGTACTATACAACAGGAACTAATAACCCAGTGTGCTGATGTGTAACAGTTTTTTTTCTTCTCAAGAATGATGTTCATGGCAGTGCAGAGGGTCTAAACAAGATTTTATGCATTAACCAAGTCCTTTTTCAGTTCTTTTATGACATTTATTCTGTTTTGAATATTGCTTACAGTAGTGTCGCTCATTTCATGCACCAGAAATCTCTTTGAAGTTGGTGGATTTACTTAAAAAAAATAGTGACACAGGATTTATATGCCAGCTCCAAGATCCACCTAAGTCAGTCTACAGTCCTTGATAGTAGCCTGTGCTCAGTATTTCAGAAGTCATGACACATCCTGTCTGTTATGAAATAATGTAACAGTTACAATAGAGCTGCATTATCAAATATATTCCAGCTGGGCTCTTAAGCACGCAAACTTGTGCTTACCAACCACACCTATGATTTGCCATGCTGCAGAGCCAAGCAGCCCTGGTAGTACAAATGAAGCATGACCCTTCTCGTATCCTAACCCAGTCTCAACTCTCACTGTCTCCTTACAGTGCTGTTCCTGTATGCCTGTTTTTGACTTCCCCTACATCCAAGGAACTGTTTCCCCAAATGCTGGCTCACAAAGAAGACCAGTGAGGGGCTGAGACACTCACAGACGGGCAGGGACATCAAAGTTGCTGGTTCATGCACAAGGAAGGAGAGAAACTCAAATCTCATTACAGGGGTTTGGGACTTGCCAATTTCCAACACACATAGGTAGGAGGGACTGAAAAGTGTTCCTCTTAATCCCTTCTTAATTTGCCACACCTCCTTATGCCCCCCCTGAATCCCTACCTTTCATAAGCAGTACCATTCCTAGATTCCTGGCAGCCCCAGGCAAACTTTTAGTATTGGACCCCCCTTTGCAAGAGATAATGATAATAATAATTTTAAAATTACCATCTTCAGGTCCCCTTTCTGTCTGGGCCCCGGGCAGCTGCCCAGTTCACCCATGCCTGTGTCCGGCCCTGCTCACAAGGGTCCCCACAATCCTTCTCTTCCTTATCATCCATGCATATTTATCCTCCTCTCCCCCTCAACTCCAAGCCCTCTCCCCTGCTTCTGCTATAGGTACAATCATCATTGGCATAAGGATTCCTCACATGTATGGAAAGGGACTGGCACAAACGTAGGCTCAGTCTGCAGCAGAGTTAGCGTTGTTTGACTTGTGCTTTGAAGCTCAGAGGTTTACATTCCTTCTCCATTTCTTCCTAATCCTTTCTGTTGTAACTGAATGTTCTCACAGAGTGAAATTCACCCCTACAAAGGACTGGCACAAGGGCTTGCTCATTATTTAAATCCTGCTTGAGGCCTCACATTAAAGATAGAAATAAGTAAGAATTGATGGAAAAATTATCTCGCTTTCAGCAATGCTATTATCTCCCTTAATTGCTCCCTTTGCACCATATTAACTCAATAGACTTAGTATTTTCTTACAGGTTTCCTGTTTCTAATATTCCAAACAAATTTATTTTGTTACTTTAAATTTTCTTAGTCCCCTTAATTTTCACCTTACATTTTATTTGCTGTAGTTTGTGCTCTTTCATTGCCATTACTACTTTTGATACCTGTTAAAAGTCAGATTACTCTGTGAATCTTGTTATTAAAGAGGAGACAGGAAGATAAGGGGGTGAGGGAAACATAATATGGTTTAAATAGAATCACTCTAAGTAGGCATGTCTACACGTGATGCTACGTTGCTGTAGCAGCACGCTACAGCAACATAGCTTCAGTGGTCACAAACTGTGATGCTGCAGCTATGTCGCCGTAGCAATGTGCTCCCTCATGATAGCACATTGCTATGGCAATGTCGCAGCTAAAAATAACCGTGCACAGTGTGCACGGCACAGTATGGGCTGTTACTGCGCTATCATTTAGTACTTCCAAAAGGAAGATGCCAGAGGGACACTTGTAGATGTACCCAGTAGAGGATAAATAAGACCTTGTGTAGGGCCTCTGCACTAGAGGAATTTTAATTTAAGCATGTAATGCTTTAGCTAATGAAACAATTCCAGGAAGCAATTATAACCTTGGCTAAACTCTAGAATCAAGTATTCGTGCTGAAATATACTGAAAATCTTTAAATATCGTACCTTATCACTGTCTCATGCAGAGAGGTGTACTTTGCCTTGAGTTCAGCTGCTCTGGTGCCTGGAATTTTTCCAGCAGAAAATAACTAGAGAGCAGAAATAGACAATTACGAAATCCATTAAACATTAACATTTTTATTTATAATAAGAATTCTTTAACTATTTTGGCAATCTTTAGTTGATTTGGTTCTTGGTAACCTATCAAATCAAATATACACATGAAAAGTGCTTGTTTACCATAGCATAAATAAAAAAGAAGACAAGAATAGTATTTGCATTGTTATGGAGCTGACTGCACCTCTGTCCCCTTTCTTAGTGGCATAGATGGGATGTACAACATCTATGCCAACCACCTATTATTACATGCACGTACAACTGGACAGCTGTGTTTCTCCTCTTCAAAGACTTATGACTTGTGTTATACAATGACAAATGCCCTTCTTTAAATAAATAAACATCCTTAGTAATTGGAACAACATACTAGAAATGTATTGAAACACAGAGAGCTTACATTCATTTAAGCTTGTGTTTCATTACAAACTCAAGTAGATGGGGCTTCCTCCTGAGCTATAGGAAGAGAACAGACCCAATTTACCTTTTTCTGCTAAGCCCAGGAGCTTTTGCCTAGTCTCAGTTTACCTTCCAGAGAATGTATATTTAATTATAGATTTTATTTATCAAAGATGGTTTCTGCCCTTTCAGGGACACACTCTTTTTTTTCCGAAGTCCTATGTTCCTTGTGGCTAAGTGCAGATATTCAAAAAGCTCAAGGCAGAATCAATCCAATCTACGCAGGTTTCTCTAAACTGCAGAGATTGGATTAGGAGTGAATGTAACTCATGTTCGCTTTGTTGGGGGCAGAGGGGAGGGGGAGGATGCAGATGCACTGGTCAAAGCTGGAAGGCAGGGAGTGCTCCCTCATACCTCCCAGTGTGCTGGAGATTCTTGAGGGCAGCCAATCGCAGCTGAGCAGAGACCATCCCTGATTGGCTGTCAGGCACATGTCCCCAACACCCTGCTATCACTGTGGACCCGCCCCCACCCATCCCTAGTCTTCCAGAGTGGGTCGCCATGGCATGCCTGGCAGCCTGGCCAGCAGCACAAGGAGGTGAGGGGGAGGCAGCAGAAGCAGGCACCTAGTGCAATTCTTGCAGTCACAGCAGGCTATTTGCTGGAGCTTCAAAGCCTTGGAGATCACAGCTGCCACAGTCTCCCAGTCTTAGGACAGTGTGAAACCCCCAGGGCTGGGAGACAGCAGTAGCTGCAATCTCCCAGCCCTTGGGGTTTCATGCATCCCCAGGTCTGGATGATCATACCCATATCCTGCAGCTGCTGGACCCCAGCTAGGTCTGGGCACCAGGAAACATGATGATGGACCCAGCATCCACAGCTGTGGGACTCTGGGTCCTGGCAGCTGCACGGTGCTGCTGGGACGGAGAGTTGGAAGCTGCTGGGACTGAGAGTCTCTTTGGTATCATTTGCAAGTTGGGGAGAGGGAAGGGAGTGACAGGGGAGGGGTATGCTCCTTAAAAGGAAGGATTGGGCCCCTTGGATCTCTGAAAAATGGCAGGCACCTGGTGTGATTTCTGCAATCATACCAGGCTGTTTGCCGGAGCTCCAAGGGCTGGGAGATTGCAGCTGCTATGATCTCCCAGCCTTGGGGCTGCATGAAACCTCTAGGGCAGGGAGATTGTAGCTACGGAGGCTGGGAGACCTTGGCAGACCCTCCCTGAGGCTGGGAGACCATGGCAGCTGCGATCTCCCATCCCTTGGAGCACCAGTGAACAGCCCAGCACAACTGCAGGAATCACACCGGGTGCATGCTATTCCCTGGAGCTCTGAGGGGCCCGATCCTTCCTTCTAAGGAGTGCATCCCTCCCCTGCCTTGGGACACTGCATATAGAAAATTCCTTGAGTTACAGACACCCCCGTCCCTCTCCCTCCCCCTGACCTGTGGCTGACATCTTGGAGCAGCCAAGTGTGGTCACGGCTAGCAAACGGCTCTGTGAGGGAAGTTAACAGGGGAGCCACAAAGGCACCTGGTATGCTGGGGGACTGCAACCTAACTTGAGTCAGGAGAGGATCTGGTACTGAAGTTCGATAGACTGGTCTCATCTAGATCAAGTAAGTCTGATCCTACATCGATCCAGATCTAGATCAGGATCCACCATTCCTAAAGCAGTCTACATACCCGGAACTTCTGTTCTGTTATGAATATAGATCAGTATCTGACAACTTAAACTGGAAATAGTGTAATGTCTGCACCTGGCCTCTGTGAACCTGGGTCTAATAATCATATATATTACTACCTTTGACTAGAAGGTGCAGACTGAACCTGTCTTTTGCCTAAGAATGGTTTTGCTCAGTCAACCAGCCAGACTATATAAAACTTTTCTCCAGTTGTAAATAACCTCAGATTAAGGAAGATTGTGAAAGTAAAGTGAAACCGCTATTCTGACTAATTTCCCTGCACAGACAAGACATCAGAGCATGCCTCTGTGAGAGCTGCTCCATCGTTTGGAGGTTACATCTTCTGCATCTCCTGGGAAAATGCTGAAAATTTCTTCAGCCCCCAACACTCCAGCACAGCACCTCAGAAATCGTATTAACCAAAACCTGACAAACAAGCAAACAAACACTTTCTGAGGTTAAGAACAATATTTATTACCAAATACCCTGCAGTTATTCCAACCTCATTTGGGAAATGTAAAAATTATATCCTCCACTTCTGTGAGTAATCCTTTATTCACATAAACTGACTTTAATAGGACTATTTGCATCAGTAAGGATTACTCACTTGATATAAATGATTTTCAGTGGCAGCATTAAGGACTTAAAGGATCAATTCATTCCTTCATAGAAACACAAAAATCAGTCAATCTCTCCAGCCAGCCTGCATATTAGAACTTATTCTTTATTTCACCCTTGATTTTCTGTGTGGGTATCCATTTGGCTTAGGAAAGAGTTGTCAGTTCTCCACTTTAGCCAAACAATCAGCCTTTTACAGGTACCAGTACATTCACTCCACTGACTTGCCATATGTGTAGCTATTTACACTTGTGCAAGGTGACTGTAAAATGTTACCATTCTGACTTAACAGAACTTTACCGACTATGCACAGGTATAAATGACCACACAAGGTACAAGACAGCAGAAAATGCATCATACACATATATGTCACTGTGAATTTTGCTTGAGGAATGACTGTAGAATGGCCTCAGCAATTTAAGATATCAGAATGTTAGGAATTACAGCACTATCCAGCAGGTGTTGCAGTACTTAGTAGCATGCCATTTTGAATTAACTTAAAACATGTCACAGGCTACCCAGGTTTTGTAAAGTTCAGCCAAAAATGTTATTGTGTGCCCTTCTCTGTGCCTACGTCTTTCGGTGCTGTAATCCCCTTTCTTATTTTGTATAAATAATTTTCATTCCATTCCATTGGGCTGGCAAAATCATTTTATTCTGAAGTCAGTAAAAAGTAATATTAGCAACATGCCCTTTGAATGCATATAATGTAGAAGAGTAGTACTTCTTTTGAAATCAATGGTGTAAAGCTGATGTGAGATCAGAGTCAGACAGGTTAAACCTGTTTATTGGGTTTCTTGATCCCTCCAGATCATCATAAATATCCTTAAATTGAAAACTGTGTAGTTCAAGATCAGATTTAGCTGACAGATACATAAGCATCCTATCAAACATTTATAAAGCTTTATTCTTAAAGAATAACAGTTTCTTTTTTAAATACTTCAAGCTAAATAGGCATTTATAATTATAAATATTTGCATTTTACCTCTATTTCTAGAAATGTGCAATAGATGAGTCACAACACAAGTCATACTTTCCTTTGAGATGAGCTACTATTTTGACTAGCTTCAGCTTCAGTTTCATTGTAAAAAAATGTGTGTTTTTACCTTGGGAAAACTAACACAAGTTTTCTATCTGCTGTTAAATCCCAGTGGTGACAAGGTACTATTGAGGTATTGCGAGGAAGCTAGACACGATGAATTACAAGCAGAGACTAGTACTGATCCTCCCTAGCTACCTCTTACTAAGAGTTAATGGGCACCTATACACAGGCCTGATGCCTGCTTCAACACACTCTAATTAGAACCCGTCACAGCAAACTCGATTCATCTGGAATTAGGATGTTCCAGGAGCCTTGGCATCACATATATTCAGCACCCCTATGTTTCAAAATGGTGGTGAGGGTGCTTTAACTAAAGCTCATTGAACGAGCTTTAGTTAAAACACCCCCACCACCATTTTAAAGCATGGGATGCTGAATACATGAGATGCTGTGGGCATTTTAATTACAGTGGCTCCTGAGAGCCACTCTAATTAAAACACACCCCACTCCCACTCCAGAGCATGTGTAAAGATGCCCAAAGTGCCTTGTCCCCACTAGAATTAAGAAGCAGGATATCTAACACACATTAAATATTCCACTGTTTACATGGACACATGCTCCTATTTATTTATTCAGTGAAGACATAGCCCTCTTTTCCAATACTTTGCATCTGGGATGACAGGCAAATTCAGAGAGGTACTTCAGGTGCCCAAAGCAGTATTTATGAAGACTGCATGTACCAAAGTCCAAAAGTGAAATCCAGAAAACCCCTCCTCAGAAGTTGCTTAACCCTGGAGGCACCTACATTTTGTACTGCAAAGTTCCCACATGTAAAGAGAGAGAAAAGGTTTTTTTTTCCTTTGCTTTATTGCAGCCCTTCAAATAGTTAAAGACTGCTGTCAGGTCCTCTCTTATAGATTCATAGATTCATAGATGTTAGGGTTGGAAGGGACCTCAATAGATCATCGAGTCCGACCCCCTGCATAGGGGTGATGACCCCAGCTAGATGCCTATCCAACCTCCTCTTGAAGACCCCCAGGGTAAGGGAGAGCACCACCTCCCTTGGGAGCCCGTTCCAGACCTTGGCCACTCGAACTGTGAAGAAGTTCTTCCTAATGTCCAATCTAAATCTGCTCTCTGCTAGCTTGTGGCCATTATTTCTTGTAACCCCCAGGGGTGCCTTGGTGAATAAAAACTCACCAATTCCCTTCTGTGCCCCCGTGATGAACTTATAGGCAGCCACAAGGTCACCTCTCAACCTTCTCTTGCGGAGGCTGAAAAGGTCCAGGTTCTCTAGTCTCTCCTCGTAGGGCTTGGTCTGCAAGCCCTTAACCATACGAGTGGCCCTTCTCTGAACCCTCTCCAGGTTATCCGCATCCCTCTTGAAGTGCGGCGCCCAGAATTGCACGCAGTACTCCAACTGCGGTCTGACCAGCGCCCGATAGAGGGGGAGTATCACCTCCTTGGATCTATTCGTCATGCATCTGCTGATGCACGATAAAGTGCCATTGGCTTTTCTGATGGCTTCGTTACACTGCCGACTCATGTTCATCTTGGAGTCCACTAGGACGCCAAGATCCCTTTCCACTTCAGTGCCACCTAGCAGGTCATTTCCTAGGCTGTAGGTGTGCTGGACATTTTTCCTCCCTAGGTGCAGCACTTTGCATTTCTCCTTGTTGAATTGCATTCTGTTGTTTTCTGCCCACTTGTCCAACCTGTCCAGGTCTGCTTGCAGCTGTTCCCTGCCCTCCGGCGTGTCCACTTCTCCCCATAGCTTTGTGTCATCTGCAAACTTGGACAGAGTACACTTCACTCCCTCGTCCAAGTCGCTGATGAAGACATTAAAGAGCGAGGCCTGCGGGACCCCAAGGACCGAGCCCTGCGGGACCCCACTGCCCACACCCTTCCAGGTCAAAACCGACCCATCCACCACGACTCTCTGGGTGCGACCCTCCAGCCAATTCGCCACCCACCGGACTGTGTAGTCATCCAAGTCACAGCCTCTTAACTTGTTCACCAGTATGGGGTGGGATACTGTATCGAAGGCCTTCCTAAAGTCTAAGTATACGACATCCACCCCTCCTCCTGTGTCCAGGCGTTTCGTAACCTGGTCATAAAAAGAGACTAGATTAGTCAGGCACGATCTGCCTGCTACGAACCCGTGCTGGTTTCCCCTCAGCATAATTTGTCCTGCCGGGCTCTCGCAAATGTGTAGGCATGTCTTAGGGCATGTGTAGACAAAACGGGGGCCCTATATTGAAGTGGTGACTTTTTAAAAACACCACTTCAATTTAGGGCAAAGTAAACCCCCATGTCGTGTACACCCGTGTCTTACCCACCTCTCTGGTGGTGGGGAGGGGAGGGGAGGCGAGCTGCCAGCGGACAGAGCGGTCCCTAGGTTGCGGGGCTGGTGCTCCCTTCCACAGCAGCGGTGCCCCCTCCCCAGCAGGTACCTGCCCACAGGCACCCAGCTCAGGCCCAGGGGCATTGCAGCTGAGGAGGGAAGGACCAGGTCCCTGTACAACTCATGCAGACAGGGAGGCTCCAGGGGAAGGAAAAAAAAAAAGATCAGGCTCAACACTTTTTTTTTTTCCCTTCAGTGGAGCCTGCCTTCCCGGCCTGCTGCCAGGCTGCCTGCACAGCCCCTGAGCTGCAGGGAGCCTGGTGCTTCACTCTGCAACTGTAGGGCAGCAAACTAAAAGTCCTCAGAGGTGTTTTAGTTTTCTGCACCCCAAAGTCACTTAAGGCACATTACGCTGCTGAATGTGCTACAGCGCCTGGAATTAATGCA
This sequence comes from Alligator sinensis, assembly GCF_000455745.1. Classification (NCBI taxonomy): domain Eukaryota; kingdom Metazoa; phylum Chordata; order Crocodylia; family Alligatoridae; genus Alligator; species Alligator sinensis. The sequence goes on from NW_005842940.1 coordinate 219,072, forward strand.
CAATATGCCACCAGTGTGTGCAAACACCAACACCATTAAAGTGGTGCAAAAGCATTTACACCACTTTAAAGTGTTGTGCACACATACCCCTTGTTTCATCTATACACACCTGTCCCAACCGCCTGCGGAGGGTTCGGGATTGAGAGTATGGTCAGGGTAGAAACGTAAGAAAGGTTTATTGACTTAACAAAAACACAACTATGCGTAGTAACAAAACAAACAATGACAGACAAAAGCAATTCACATAGGCAACTTATCGGCAGTCCCCTCTGATGCCGGATACACAGCAAGCTTCTCTTTCCACAAAGTTCAGCGAAGTCAGGCGTCCCTAAACAGCACTATGCGAAGGGTACTGGGAAGGACCCTGGAATGCAGTCCTTGGGCTCCTCGAGGTCCGCGGGCCCACTGATCCAGGCAACAGCTAACTAATCCTTTTTACAGAGCTGTATCTTCCTTCTGAATGGCTTCCAGATATTCCAGCCAATTTAAAGCTTCTGAATGGTTCTGATAATGTACAACCACTTAGATTCCTTTTACTTCAACTGTCCTTAGACTGACCAATAGCAGTACAAGCCTTGCATTCCTTTGATAAGGTAATTTTAACTACGCCACAGGGCATTACTACTTCAAGGCTTTGCTAAATTTACTAGGCCTTACTTTATACAAGGCCTTACTACATTTTAAACTTTAATTAGGCTTTTAGCAACAGCATATAGCTTAATATCTAAACAAATACAGAAAAACACGTAGTCTAATTTTCATAGAGCCTTCAGCAAGCACCTTTATTACAGTCATAATTTCAGCTGTCACACATACCCTTAAGCACCTCTTCCACAAGCTGAACATTATTATTTCCTTCAGCCTCTCCTCATTATGAGTTGTATATCAAGCTCTTTATATTTTTGTTGCCTGCCTCTGCGCTGTCTCTAACTTCATAGATTTCATAAACATTCCATAGGGCTGGAAGGGACCTCGGGAGATCATTGAGTCCAGCCTCCTGCCCCAAGGGCAGGAAGTTAGCTAGGGTCAAAGGATCCCAGCAAGATAAGTGTCCAAACACTTTAAAATGAGGAGCCTAAAACTACATGCAGTACCCTAGATGAGGCCAAACCAGTGCAGAGTAAAGAGGCACTATCACATCCCATGCCTTGCACCTAATGCTTCTATTGATGCAGCCCAAAACTACATTTGCCTTTTGTTTAGCTACATCACACTGAAGACTCATGTTGAGCTTGTAATTCACCAAGACTCCCAGATCTTTTCCATGGGGCTGCTATCCAGCCAGGTGTCACCCATCTTGTATTTGTGTTTTTGATTATCTTCCCAAGTTGTAGCACCTTGCAGTTACCAGCATTGAACCAGCATCATTGTGTTAGCTCCAGCCCAGCTTTCCAATCTGTTAAGATTCTTCTGAATTGTACACCTATCCTACAATGTGTTTGCAATTCTACCTAGTTTAGTGCTGTCTGCAGTTTTGCTCAAAAAGCTCTCTATTTCATCATCCAAATTAAACAGCACTAGGTCCAGGGCAGTCCCCTATGGTTCTCCACTTGAAACATTCTGCCATTCTGATATGGATTCATTGGAGGCACCTCATGCCAGCCCTATTTTCCTATGATCCTATGTTAAACAAAGTTCAGTATTAGCTGATTACTCCTATTTGCTCACATAAAACACACCCTGGAATATAACACTGCATCCTATTGTTGAAAGGCAATGCAGTACTCTAGATGAGGCCAAACCAGTGCAGAGTAAAGAGGCTGCACAGAATGATGCAGAGTTATGACTGCACAGAGCAGGGACAACGCCTAATCTTCAAATGACTCACCCGCTTTATCCTGCCTGGGCTAATAGGAGCAGCTAGGAGACAGCAAAATTGCCCTAAGAAAATTTAGTTTGTCTGGTGGAATATCAAGACCATTAAAAATGAGAGATGACTGACAGTTAACACCAGTGGAGTAAGAAACAATGGATCATTAAGTCAGTTGATTCCCTCAGCTCTCTGAATAGAAATGCTGCTGAACTGTGAAGAAGGAATCAAAGGAGGATGCTTCTATCCCTGATAGAAAATCAGCTTCCCCACTTAATATGTACATCCCAATTTTGAGGGGGCTGATTTTTGGGGAAAAGGTGTGTGATGTATGCAAGTAAACACAGTATTTTTACTGTGTAGTACCTAAGGACAGATAAGGGTGAGAGTATTGCTGCGCTAATTGCTGTACAGGGTGTAAGAGGTGTGTAACAACGTGGTCTCTCCCCTTAAGACAGGGCAGCCAGCCCTGCTGAATTGCTGTAGCTGTGGTGAAGCTGCTGATAAGGGACCTGACTGGGAGCTTAACAACGCCAGAGAGAAGAACAGCAGGGTAGCAAACTGGGAGGGAACAGTTGCCACCTAGAGGCAGGTGTTGAGTTAAACTGCTGGCTGTTTGGAGGGGCCAGACTGTTCCAGAGCCACAGGGGACCCCTCCCAGTGTCTGAAACAGCACAATAAGATTTTGTTTGTCTAAAAACTCTGTTTTATTGGTATGGACTGGCTGAGGAGCAACACAGGGAGCAGAAGCCCACTTAGAGAAGCCCACAGGCAAAGTAACCCACTTACAACACAGGAAAATGTATTGCGTCTCATTCTAACTGACAAAGAAGAGTTTGTCACTAATTTGAAAAATGATGGTTGTCTAGACCAGTGGTTCTCAACCTTTTACATACCGGGACCTATTTGCCAAGATTGATAGCTTGTCCTGACCCATACCCCCTGGTCCTGCCGGTATCCCTCACCCCCAAGCCATAGCCCCTTGCCCCCCTGATCCATGCTGGTGCCCATCACTCCTGATCTGCAGTCCCCTGCCCCACCCAGCCCTGTTGGAGGGGGCCCCCAACTGCCTCCATCCTGCTTGGGCCAGAGCATGAGCAGCAAGTGCAGGGCCCCTGCATGCACGGGCACTATGCACTAACCTGTGCTGCCAGGCCAAGTACGCTAGCTCCCTGCTGCGAAGGACCGCCCTCACCTCCTTTCCTCATTGATTCTCCCCCCGGTACCCCATGACCTGCCACAGCCCTGTGCCGCTGTTACCAGTGCCAGCAGGCAGGTGTGTATGCACACACACACACACACACACACCCCACCCTGCCCTACCTCCCAGACAGTCCCTTGGACTTCCATCCCCTGCTCCCTATACTTACCTGCATCCAGTGGCTGGGGCTGTTCCCACGATCTGGCTTCACTCTATGTGGGTCATGTATGTCTTGTGCGCAGACACACATGTGCCTGATGCCTCCAATCATCCCAGTCTGCAAGGGGAAACCTGTGCTTTCACGGGTTTTTCTGGGGACCTGCTTGTGACCCTTTCAAATATTCTTGTGACCCACTTTTGGGTCGCGACCCACCAGTTGAGAAACTCTGGTCTAGACATCAGTAGTCATGTCCTAGTTATACTTTATCAGAAGATAACTCTGACTAGTAACTTTTAGATTTTGAATTTTAAAAGTCAGCTTTCCAAAGTGTAAAGCAATTTTGGCATAACCAACCAGGAAGAAACATTTTAATGAAGAAGTGTTAATATTCAAGCTTGTCTCAAAGGAATTAGTTATGGAGTTCTCTGAGGTTAAATGTAAAACTAAAAAATAACTGGTACTTCATGATGTATAAAACACAGAACTGAAGGTTTGGAGAATTTCTAAAGGATAAGCTACATTTTAATTATAGTTGGAAAAAAAATTAGAAGAACTAGATTATTTTTGTATCAGGCAAGTATAAGGCAATCGATAAGTTGACCACTGTGCAGAGCTAATATTTCTATATGGCCCACAAGATGAAGGAAGCAGAAATTACAGAAGACAATGGTGGAAGGAATAAAACAAGAGGAAGATAAAAATAGAGAAGTTGATGAAGAAGAGAAAAGTAAATAAGGAAAAATACAATAACAAGAAAAACAGAGTATAAACTGGCCAGGAATAAACTTAGTTTAGACTTTGTAAACCAGTTTCTAACCATAAGGCTAGTTAGATTCTAGAACAACTTACATATAGGAGTTATGGGAGGCAGAAACCTAACTGGTTTCATGATGGAGGTTGATCAATTTACAAAAGGAATCATGTGATGCGGTTGTACCCAATGGCAGGTGACTGGACTTGATGATCCAAGAGGTCCCTTTCAGTTCTAATTTCCTTATTATATTTAGAGAGAGTCTCTGGAATTGATTAAGGTCACTTAATTATATTGGGAGGCGATGATGTCAGGGTTGAAATTTGGAATACAATAAAGTCAAAACTATCAGGCTTTCCAAAATCTTTACATTTCAGTTGTGTTAATGCATATTATACCCTTTCCCTTTTGATAAATATAAAACACATTTCTTTTGGTTTCCATTCTCATTAAAATACCCATTTTAAAAACACTACAAACTGATATGGCAGCTGGGCAAATTCAGATAAATGTTGCTTATCTAAACTGAGAACTCTTGGAAAGTTGGATGAAGATTTGGCTGATAATGGGTGGCTTCTTGGCAGCTTCTTTTTTGTGCTTCCTTTGTTTGTGCACTCCCATAAATGTACTACATAAACATCCACTCCGTGAGAGTGTTCACTGCATTTACTTGTAGTTTTACTCCCTTTCTTTTTTTAACTTCAACTTGTTTATTATATTTATTCTTATCCTATTTACCCATTCTTTCACTAAATTCTTATGTTAACTGGTAATTACTCTTGCTTTTTTCTGTGTAACTTTCTCAATTTGTTACATGTGTTCACATTATTTTCTCTCTCAAGCCTTCTTCATCCACAAAATAAACAAATACAAACAAGCACATTTTCTTCCTTTATGTTCAATATTGATTTATTCTGGATAAAGTCCTAAGAAAAAGCTGGGCTGGATCACTTTGTCCAGTGTTAAAACACATGAAGGAGGCAATTTGGGGAGAGAGAGCTAAGCTGCAAGAATTCCCTTGCTGACTTCCCTCCAAAGGGTGCATTTTATATGGGGCCCATTCAGAGTCCCTTAGAGTAAGGGGATCTATTAAGAAACACAGCACCATTGATGAGGAAAACTTTTGTCTCCACAGCTGATCTTGAAACTTGTAAGCCATCTCCCCCATTC
>NW_005842940.1:224194-225366 GCF_000455745.1 Alligator sinensis
TGCTAGTACAACTCTACGGGTGACCTGCTATCAATAACGACCGCTACCCCAGCTGTCCCCAAGGTACTGGGAGACAATTCAAGGAAAAAACAGAATACAAACCTACGTTGCATTATCTTTCCACAGTGTCCAAGGAAGATGATATGCATCTTCTTAGCTTGCCGGTTACTGCCTTCAGGCTTAGCCAAATCTGCACACTCCTATAATGTGGACCTGACGCCCATGCAGTTTCTTTCTTGAGGCATGGTTGTATATGGGGATGATGACCAGAGATCCAGGTTTTCCATTTCCCATGGAAAAACAGCAAGCTGCAGATTTTGCCCTTTACTGGAAGAAAATGCAGGGTTCTCATTTTACCAGAGAAACCCATGGATGTTGCAGTTTTGCAAATAGCTCTGTGTAGGCTGGCAGAGTTCCAGCCTGCAGGGGGCTGGGAGGGAGCGGGAGGGCAGTCGGGCAGGGGGCACCCTATGCATGTATTTGCACGTGGCCACCAGGCAGCCTGGAGAGCAGCTCCTACAGGTAAGTGGGGGTGGGATTGAGGCCCCTATAGAGGGCTGGGGCTCGGGCTGGGACTGCTGCCCATCTGGGCAGTGCGTGGGGCTTGGGGCCCAGGGTCGCAATGGGTGGTGGCAGGGCCCCAGCAAGGAACGGGACGGGGCCACAGGCAGCTCATCCAAGGGATGGCTCCCAGGGAGGCCAGTGGGAACCTGTGCCTCCAGATCTGTGTGTGGGGTAGGGGTGGGCGCGAGCTGCTGGCTGCGGGCTTGGGGTCCAGCCCTGCTGCCCTCACCTGGGGCTTCTGCAGCCAGGCAGGTGTGACCTGGTACAGCAAGGCTGTGCAGGAAAGCTGCTTGCCGCTGTAAGCTTTGTGCTGCCCTGCCAATGTGTCCCTGGCACACACAGCTGCAGTGAGTGGCACAACCCCGCACCACCGGGGACATGTTGCCAGGGCAATGCGGAGCTCACAGTGGCAAACAGCTTTCCTGTACAGCTTCACTGTGCCCTGCAGTGCCAGGTTGCATCCACTGGGTTGTGGAGGCCCTGGGGAAGGACAGTAGGGCAGGAGCCCATGCCTGCAGTGGGCAGCCCATATCTGCTCCCACCCCACAAATAGATCTGGGGGGGTACAGGTCCCCCCTACCTCCCGTGAATGCGTGTAGTGGCAGGGA
>NW_005842940.1:225383-230615 GCF_000455745.1 Alligator sinensis
AGCCTGCAGCAGGCAGGGGGAGCTGAACTCTGCTTCACTGCAGCAGCCGCAGCCTCCTGCCAGGAGCAGGGGGCTGTGGAGCCAGGTCCCTGGCCTGACAGCTCTGGCAGCTGGGAGCCCCTCCAGCAGGGCTAGGGGTGGCAGGGGTTTGTGGAAGGAGTGAGAGGTACCAGTAGAGCCAGGGGCCTGTGGGCGGGGGGGCGGTAAGGGGCACCAGCAGGACCAGGCAGGCTCTGGAAGGTGGGGGGAGGGAAGGGAGGGGCCTTTCATTTTAATCACGCATCTTGGGGGTTTTATTAGAGAATCTGCGATTTTTTTATCAGGGAAAACCAGGATCCCTGATGATGACAGAGCTGGCTGAACACAGGATGGTAACCGCTGTGTCTAGATCTTGAAGGACGATGAGCCTGCCAAATAGGATTTGCTTACAGAACCAGAAGTGACAGCATCTGGTGCTATATTCTGAAGTTCCCACATCTCTAACAGCTCCTGCACATTTCATATAGTATTTTACATTCTCTACATTACTGAATAATCAAACTGAGTCCCATTTAGGCAGTCAGGTCAAAGCCTAGCACCATAGATGTTGTGTGGATCTTCAAAACAAAGCATCTGGAAAAGTTAAAATTAGTAGCAGGGATCCTGGTTTTCACTGATAAAAATGGCAAATTCTCTGATTAAAAGCCCCCCAAATTCACATTTTTCCATGATTAAAATGAAATACCATTACACGTATAGGTATCAGTTGAACTTCCCAGGAAGATCAACTTGGATATAAAATGTCTTGTCATCCTTTAACATAGGTGTCAGCATCTAGCATGTGTTTGAAAGAAAACACTGAAGTTAAATAGCATCCAAAAAGAACAGTGCTAACTGACAATTACTCATAAACAGTATTAATGTGAAATATCTGAGCGCTTCCTAAGATAGACTTAAGTTCAACATTATAAAAATCTCACTGTTCTATAAAAGATAATGTAGCTAGAAAAATGTTAATGTGACTAGCACGTTTCTACTTACTTGTGCAACTATTACAAAATAATTGAAATGTATTCTACAACTTAACCAGAATTAATCATGATCTGTTTCAGTTCTATTCTGTTTCCTATAATTGTTTACATTAATAGCTAACATATATAGTATGACCACTCCTGTAATTTTAGCGCACAAAATAAGTCGGAATTTTAAATTCAAATTAACCATGTTTATTCTTCCTTATTAACCATGTTTAATGTCTGCATCAACAACCTGGAAGATGGCTCTGAGTGCACCCTCAGCAAGTTTGCAGATGACACCAACCTGGGGGAGTAGTAGATACGCTGGAGGGTAGGGCTAGGATTCAGAGTGACTTAGACAAATTGGAGGATTGGGTCAAAAGGAATCTTATGAGGTTCAACAAGGACAAGTGCAAAGTCCTGCACTTAGGATGGAACAATCCCATGTACCAGTACAGGCTGGGGGCTGGCTAGCTAGGCAGCAGCTCTGCAGAAAAGGACCTGGGGGTTATGGTGGACAATAAGCTGAATATGAGCCAGCAGTGTGCCCTTGTTGCCAAGAAAGCTAAGAGTATATTGGGCTGTATTGGTAGGTGTGTTGCCAGTAGATCAAGGGAACTGATTCTTTCCTTCTATTCAGCACTGGTGAGGCCCATATCTGGAACACTGTGTGCAGTTTTGCCCCCCCCCAAAGAAAGGATGTGGACACATTGGACAGAGTCCAGCAGAGGGCAACAAAAATGAGGGGGCTGGGACACATGACTTACGAGGAAAGACTGAGGGAACTGGGCTTATTTAGTTTAGAGAAGAGGAGATCAATAGGGGACTTAATAGCAACCTTCAACTATCTGAAGAGGGGTTTGAAAGAGGATGGAGCTAGACTGTTCTCAGTGCTAGCAGATAACAGAACAAGGAGCAACGGTCTCAAGTTGCAGCAAGGGAAGTTTAGGCTAGATATTAGGAAGATTTTTTTTCACTAGGAGGGTAATAAAACATTGGAGCAGGTTACCCAGACAGCTGGTGGAATCTCCATCCTTGGAGGTTTTTAAGACCCAGCTAGACAAAGCCTTGACTGGGATGATCTAGTTGGGGCTGGTCCTGCTTTGAGCAGGGGGTTGGATGACCTTCTGAGGTCCCTTCCAACCCTAGCTTTGTACGATTCTTCTTCCAACACCTAAAATGTCATCTCAAAATACAGTTCTCTCTCTTAGTACAGAATCTGTGAATAAAACTCCAAAAGATGTTTTACAATTTGTGTATGCCTGGGATTTCAATATGCCACTAACTGGGTGCATCTACATGAGATGCTTACTGCACGTTAGCCTAGTAACACTGTGCAGTAGTATGCTGGTCAAAAACTGTGCTAATAAGCTACCGCACAGTGTTATTAAGCTACTGCATAATAACCATCGCAAAAAAAACCCCATGCACTGGCACTACTGTGCAAGTCCCCAGCATATCGTGAGAATGGTTAAAAAAAAATCATGATTTTAAAAATCATAAGTTTTGGGCTACTTTTTTGCCTGTATATTTCTGAACTTTTACAGTGTACCTGAGTCACATTTTTAAGCTTTTCTCTATAACTTTGATATTTCCTGAAGTTGAAATTCTCCACTAATCACATGTACTTAGATGCTGGAGTTTTAAAAAACGCACTAGATACTTCAAGACACGATCACTTCATGAGACTGGATAAAATCACAATGTTTTGCAATGCTGAGGTGGTTAACAGTAAACTTAGAACATTTTTAGATTTTACTTTTACTCATATTTAGAGAAAAACGCTTTCCTCTTCTTGCGTGAGAAGGAACAACAAAGGAGGAAGCATTTGAACTCTTCTCAGAAATGCCTCTTAGTCAGTCATGAATTAAAAATTAAATTACATTTTTAAATGCATAGGTTAAAATCATGAATCTTGGTAAATATAGGATTCCTAAGTATTTGATGTTGTTTTCTAGTGAATAACAGATTATTAAAACCAGTTTAACAATTTTTATTTTTAATTTAAAATGTAGAAAGTGGATCAAAATACAAATTTGCTTCTAACTGGCTAAATAAGGGGTTTTTTGTGTGGTATGTGCCTATTGATCCTCTGTGCTGGAAAAGGTCTAAGCAAGTCTGAGGTAACCATTTTTCACACAATAGCATCATAAAGCATTTGTTTCAACAATTGTTATTGTTTTTGACACAAATTTATTCTGGACAGTATTTAGGGTTTTATTCATACAAACAAACAATTTTTTATCATTTAAAAAGTTCACCTGACTATAAACCTTTTCATTTATGCTTAAGATAAAAGCATTAACAGGATTCTCCTTTTTGGAGCAGAAAGGAAGCATATCAAAACCCTGACATTAAATTTTAAACTAAAGAGCAAACCTTCACTCATAACTTGCTTACCAGAACCTAAGAATTTAGTTGACATGGGTATAGCAAATGACACACCCTGCATGCAGGATAAATGTCTGAAAAGTCAGACACTAACTCTCTGAAGTAGGACATCTGAAAAAAGGGATGTAACTTGAAATATGGTCAGTTCTGAAAATTCTGGCTATAGCTTTTGTCACAAAAAGACAATAGATTTACATTGTAGATGATCTAATAACTGCTCTGAAAGAATCTAATCCTATTTCTGCAGACAGCTAATCTGAACTCCTGCATTACACACACACAATAATTTTTACTTATTTCTTTCATTTCTGCTCTAGCATTTGAATCAGGCTCTTTTGACAAGACAAGACCACGCCTCTCAGGACAAAAGGCTCAGTGTTAAAATAAGTGACAAAGTTCACAGCTTCAGCTGGAACAGAAATGGGCCCTAATCACCTAGGACAGTGGACTTGAAGCTTCCTAAAGTCACAGGACTCTTTCATATTACCTAGTGGTATCCTAAGACTGATGCAGAGCCAGGCAACCCAGACTGGCAATGGTGGTACACCACCTCCTAGCCAGCTCTGCCATTACCCTCAGCTCTTAGTTTTCACTTATTTTTTTACTACAAAAAAGTAACAAAGCAATTCTTCTGTTGCAAAGAACTCAGAAGGACCACAACAGGGCAAAATCTTTTTAACATTATAAGGATTCCTATTTTAAACCTTTGGTTATATGATGTGAATCGTGTTTGCACAAGTACAGTGCTAGCATTGCACAGAATCCCATGGCACCCTTGAAATGATCTCAAGGCATCCTAGGGTGCTGTGGCACTCTGGGTAAAAATCACTGGACTAAAGGAATGAGTTTAAATTAACTGCTGTTACAACTAATCCCAAATTTATTTATGTAAATGGACCCCTGTGTACCAAAAAACCTGGCCTAGAGCATGGACAGACATTGTGAAAGCTTCCCATCAGAACTAGAATTTCACATGAAGTATTCTGTTGAACCTAGGCCAAGACCAAATTTTCTTTCAATCAAACAAATATTAGATAATACCTTTCCAGGTGAGATGCTAATGCATTAATCTATTTTGCCATTTAAAGTATACCCCCATCCTATTCTAAACCATTAGAAAAGTTTAAGATGCATGGAATGAAAGGAAAGGAATTATTTCAATCTTATTATGCAGACTTCATTTATACTTCTGATCTATGGGGAGCCTTGGCAAATTACAAAATGCTTTTATTGTCTATTATATGTATATTAGATATATATGTAACAACTATTACAGTATGTAACAGACAAGAATAATCTAAAATGACAGGGATGCAATGGTTGGATATAGGCTACAATAGCTACCACTGCAAAAAAAAAAAAGAAAAAAAGCTGTCCAAGGTGTTCATAGAAGTCTTCATACGAGAAAAATCCCTAAAATCTGCTATTATAGTAATATTCTTCTTCTTACTTTCCATAGTTAAATACGCTATGAATAAGGTAAGTTATGTATGGGAATCTTTAAATAATTATAAAATATAATAAACTGAAAGCAATTACTAGTGTAAGTTTGTGACCATTTAGAGCCCTTGGAGAAATGCAGTTTCTTGCAGGTTTTCACCATTTTTCTTAGGATTCCCCAAGAAGCATATTTGGAATGAGTGCTGGATATTGATGTAAGAATGTATATTTTGTATAATTACTCTACTGAAGGGAACATTCATTTTAGAATCCAAAGTCTAGACTGAAAAGCTGTTAGAAAAAATCAGGTAAGATAAATCCAGGTAAAAAAGCTGGACAGGGGAGGCAGATATTTTATTTAGCAAATGCCTCATATGGATAGTTGAGGTCTACTTTGCTTCCTGCT
>NW_005842940.1:230659-245358 GCF_000455745.1 Alligator sinensis
TCCTGCTGACTAGAAAACATGATTTCTGAGAAAAGGTTAGAAGAACTGGGGTTATTTACTGAACAAGAGAAGACAGGGATGAGGGATTTATAACAGTCTCCAAATACATAAAGAGTGGTTATAATGAGGATGGTGGTAAGCTATTTTCGACGGTGGCAGGGGAAAAGACAGGAAATAACAGTCTTAAATTGCAGCAAAGGAAATTTAAGTTGGATATTAATAATAACCTTGTAGCTATGAGCATTGAAACAGATTACTTAGAGAGGCTGTGGAATCTCCTCCATCCTTGGAGTTTAAGAACAGGTTAGACAAACACATATCTGAAATGGATGACCCTGCCTTAAGCAAGGGGTTGAATTATATGACCTCCAGAGGTTCCTTCCAGCCATATTTTCCTATGATTCTACGATTGAACAGTAATCCCTACAGAGAGACAGATGGAAATTACTACTGTTAGGGAAATCTACCCTTAAAGTAGGTAAGATTAGAAAAAAATGACTTGATAAACAAGGACTTTCAGCTGAATTAACAAATGAAGGGCAAACCGATCCTCATATGTAATCGCATTATATTCTGGCAGTTGAATTTATGTGTGTCTGCTGCATGAGGAAAAGGAAGACCTTGGACAGTGTATGCTAGGTGTCTGCTTCTCCTGTTCATCGTGAATCTGAACTCCATTTGTGTTGCCATGGAGGGCAATTTTGGGGATAAACTAAAAGTGGAATTGAATAGGAATGTGACCAATGGATTTTTGATTACGTGGATCCATAGTCTCTCCCACTAGGTAAGAGATAAAGGAATACCAATTGTAGAACAGGTTTGTTCCTTAAAGCCTTAAATGTGAATGAAGTCTTCTGAACACTATATAGAAGTCATTGGTACAAAGCCTGTGTATTTAGCATTGCTAAATGGAGGAGGATTTTACACAAAATGCACTCAGCATCTAATTTAAGGAGTAAAAAATCATTTCTGGAAGCATAAGTTACTGGTTACTGGCTCTGTAGTGGTTAGGGAGATAAAGCCTATATGCTGTAGGTTACATCATTTAAAAGCACTTCTGGAATCTCCTTCCAAGATTTTCTGAAGACATCACATTTTGCTTTCCAAAAGCCTGAAGGATTGTCTTGGAAAGAGGGAGAACAGTTTTAAGTCTGAAGTTGGATGGTTTGTGGGCATAGTTAAATGATACTTTAACGAAGATAACAAAGCTGGTAGTGCCATAAAGTTTTCCAGTTTCCCCTCACAAATTCAACAACTCAGACATTCATAAAATAAACAAGTAAAGGAAGTCAAAAGATGTCAAAAGAAAATAGAAATTGTAGCTGTATAAAATGTTGGGCCCCCATAACTCCAAAATAAAGTCAACAACTGACCAGGGCCTTTAAAAAGAAACAAGCTCGATTTTTAATTTTCTAGGATTTAGCATGATTTTTTTCCAATTTATTCCAGATAATTCTCTTTTCACAGTTTTTGCACTGTGTAAAATTAGGATAAGTGTCATCTTTACAGAAAGAAAATCACATTACTATGGCATCTTTTTTGGAAAATGGGCCAACAAAATGTGACACACATTTTGAGGTACTGTTGTACAATTTAATTAAGAACAGTTCACATTCTACTTTTAGAGTATTCTCTTTTTTCCATGCTTATGAAAAGTTCAGAAAAACTTTATGGCATTATCAGCTTTGTTATCTAGGTAAGAAAGACTTGTACTGAAGTTACAGTTAGTCATAAATATGGAAAACCTGGACAGCAGGGAAACAAAAGCGAGAGGCTATAAATAATACATGCCTGAGAAGTGAACAAAAACCCTTTTTTATTTTGCTCCAGAATCTTTCATACCAGCATAGTTTCACAAAATGATTCACAGTCGACTATGAATGCAGAATGCATATAATGTAATGTTCAGTGAAAACAAACAAAGATGAGCAAGAGGAATAAGTTCAGGCTCAAACATTAAAAAACACTGATCACAGTAATTTTTGCAGAAAGCTGGCTAGATATGCACCTTGGTGATTTATGTCATATTGACTTATGACAGAGATTGCACATTATTGCATTATTCAGTTTTCCAAAAACTTATGTATAAATCTTTTAATTTGGGATGAATAAGCAAGGCATTTTTTAATGAAAAGTAAACTACTAAGAACCCTTATGAAACAAACACATAATCAGCAAAGAAAATGAAATGTAGAATGCTCTCTCAAAGGAGAATATTAGAATTTTTAATAATAGTAACTTCATGTCCCAACTCATGACAAAACAAATTTACTATTTTGAGATTATAAAAAAATCAGCTACCATTATCATGTAATGAGATGGAAAACAGTTTTGTGAAGATTCCTGAAACTGGATATTCCTTTACTCAAGTAATATCGCCAAGCAAACGTAATTAAATAGAATTTTTGGTTTTCAGGTAGGAGCTTAAAGGCAACCATCAATGTCAAATTTAACGCAGCATTGAAAATCTGTACAGAAAAGTACCATTTGTCAATGTCTCCTCATTATGCAACATACCTGCTAATTGCCCCATCAATGTTCGTTTATCTCTAGAATCTCTGATTTGACAGTGTGTGTAACCGAAGTTTTCATTCAGCTCTCAGCCCTGGTTAATTTTATAAGTAAAATTTTGACTGATTTATAGTTAACTAGATAGAGGATTCAAGCTGGTGATTTAGGTGAAGCATAATCACACCTGAAGAAAAGCTTATGTGGAAAAGGGTTGTCTTCATTTTAGTTCTCTGAAATGTTGAGATTTTAAAAGTAGAGAATACAAGTCTCTGAATATTAACTGAGCTTCAAGATTTTAAATCATGCCTTAACAATAGTGAGGCAGTTTTTAATGTAAAGAGTTACTAATGCAAGGAATAAAATTATAGTGAGTTTAGCAAAATTCATCCCAATGGCAGAATACGTTTGCTAAAACACTGGGCACGTCTACAAGAGATGCCGATTGCACAGTAGACGAAAAATACTGTGCAGTAGCGTATCATTCCATGGACAGTGCTAATATGCTACTGCGCAGTATTATTAGGCTACTGGGCAGTAGCATCAAAAAAGAGATGTTTGCTGGTGCTACTGTGCACTACCTCCAGTTACTGCACATTTGTGCAATACCGCCTCCCTCACCAGGTTCTCTTCTCCCAGCTCTCCATTGGCCAATGCTCAAAGGGTAGCCAAAGGAAATGGTACAAAGACATACTCAAGGTCGCCCTCAAGCACGGAGGCATAGACACCAATGGCTGGGAGGAGCAAGCTGCTGGCCGTTCAACGTGGCACCACCTGGTCCACCAAGGTGCATGCCACTTCAAGGCCCAACAACTCGATACCGAGGCAGAACGGCAGCGGCAGAGGAAAGAGAAGACGACCAACCCGGGGCTGCGAATCCCACTCCTCTGTGCAACAACATGCTCCCATTGCCGAAGAACGTACGCATCCAGAATCAGGCTCCTTAGTCACCTAAGGACCCATCAAGCCTGATGGATGTCATCCTCGATTTCGAGGGACCACTGCCACTGCCGATGCAGTAACTCCGGTTACTGAGCATTTACAGTACTTGCTAATATAAGTACTAAATATATGTGCAGTAATGACTGAGCAGTAGCATCCCATGTAAATGCCTCTCACTGTGTACAATATTCTACACTGAGGGAGCAGACATAGGTGTGTCTAATTGCGCCTCAACCTCTTCCTCAACCAAAAAATATCCTGGTGGCAAAGTGCCACTGATTTGTCATAAGCAAGCCAACCTAATTTCTACTTTTCTATTTCACCTGAACTCTGAAAGTCTACTAGACACAATCCATACTCTCAAGCAAATAATAGGAAATGGTTCATATCTCTGTTGCTAAAGTTTTACATGGATAGCATTATTCAAGCATTGCTGATCCACAGTTTCATACCGCAAGATTATTGCAGTTCCTGTGTTTAACTTTTGCACTATTTTGGAGTAATTCTGAGGCCAGAATGACAAATCCTCTATACAATTAAAAAAAATTAATGAACTGTAACTTATCTTCTTTATGATGGAATTAGCTAATAAATCTATGACTTGACAATGAAGATCTTTTTTTTAGCTTTACCTAAAAAAAGAATATACAAATTGTAAGGACACAGTTTGAGAATATCTTGACCCATAACCAAGAATAACAAGGAGCCTTGCTGGACTAGTCCCACTTCTGGTTGTTAATGATCAAACCTACATTCTTCCCCTGGAGAAAGATGAACTGAGAGCTTCTTTCCTTTTTTACAACTGTACACAGTACCCTAAAATTCTTTAAAAGCCTTTTTGGAAAGAAGGAATGCATTTGGAAAGAAGAACTACACTTCAGGGAGAATTTTGGGAGAATTCACAGTTTGAATTTGAAAACATCTGTAACTGGCCCTTTTACTTTTGTTCGCTGAGCTGACTGCTGTTACCAGTGAATCTGCCTTACTACCGGGTTTTCCAGAGCCCTGCAATAATAGAGGCTTCAGTGACCTGCCTAAATGTGTACAGTTCCTGTGAACACCCAAATCTTCCATAGCACTTAGTTTGCTTCATTGTCCTGGGAATGCTGAAGATGTATGTAATTAAAAAAACCTAGTAGTATGGTAGATACTTTTCACTCCTGAGGACAGGCAGCACAGGGCACATCTACATGTGCCATTAGGGGGCAGCAATATACTGTGGAGCTTATTACTCTGCAGTTTATTGTGCCTAGACCGCAGCACGCTGAGCCAGGTCACAGCAGCCCAGGCTGGCAGGGCCCTGGGGGTCAGCCTGCCAGCTCAGGGCTGCTCTGACTGGGCTCAATGTGCTGCAGAGGGGCTGGCTGGGGCATGAGAGTGCTTTACCACAGGGCTAGTCAGTGGGTAGCCCCAGTACTGTAGCACCTTGGTGCCCCAGCCAGTCAGTCAGTGTTTACACATGCACTGTTTTGCATGAAAAAACTATGCAGCAAAGTAGTGCTTGTATTTATAAGACTCTGCTGAGGAATTCATTAGTATTTCAAGAGTGCAATGAGACATAGCTTTGGGACTCCTTAGGCTAAGGGCAGACAAGCAAAAAGTCCAAGCCTGAATTGATTTAATCTTTGGTTGAACCAATTTGCAAGTGAACAGACATTCACTTTTGATTCCTGCAGTGGCTCAGGCTAGAAGCCAGGGGGTGCTATAGCACCTCCCTTCCCTTTGGCAGCAGCCACAAGTCTGCAGGGAAGCTGAACTTGGGGGGGAGGAGAGGGCATGGCCAGGCCCTGACAGGCCACTGAGTATGATTAGGGAGAGGTTTAAACCCCCACCCGGGTCTGCAGGGAACCCATCCAGGGTGTGTCTGGATGGGGAAGGGGGAAGCAGCCCTAGCCAGGCTTGTCCCCAAAGTGGGGGGTGGGACAACATGGCCAGACACCAACCAGGGCAGCACCTCAGGTGAAGAAGGGACAGGGAGGGGGATTAACATCTTCCATCACTCCCACCAGCACAGGGACTACGGCTGGGGTCTGCCTAGCTTTTCCCCGGACTGGCCACTTGCACAGCAGAGGGCATGACCAGAGCTGGTCTGGGAAGCAGCCTCAGGTACTTCCTGGGCCGTCTCTGGCCTTGCCCTCCATGGCATGAGTGGCTAGCTGCGGGGAAAGCCGGGCAGACCCCAGCTGGGGTCCCCATGCCAGTGGGAAAGAGGGGAGACAGGGGAGTTTAATCTCCTTCCCTGGTTCCCTTTGCCATTAGGTACTGCCTGGGCTGGCTCTGACCACATGCCCTGCAGTGCAAGCAGCCGGTTGGGAGGAGAGTTGGGCAGACCCCAGCTCGGGTCCCCGGACTTGTGGGAGAGAGGAGAGACAGGGGGGTTTAATCCCTTACCCTCACCCTGAGCCTGCTGGCCCACATCCCCCACCCCCTCTAGTCCAGCAGGGAACAGTCTGGCAGGGACTGCTCTGCCCCCACCAGGCAGACTGGGGTGTACCAGCCGGGTTTCCCACCCTCACCCCCTTGTCAGCCAGCCCTCACTGCTGTGGCTAGGGAGCAGAGGGGCAGGGCTAACTCTGCTCTGCTCGAGCAGACAGCACAGCCCAGCCTGCCCAGCCCAGCCCAGCGCTGCAAAGCATGCTGGGGACTCTGATTTAACTTGAATCAGGGATGGGTCTGGGACAGAAGTTCCATAAAATGGTTTGACCTAAAGCAATTATGTCTGATACTACATTCAACCAGGTTTATCTTAAACCAGTTTCAGCCATTTTGAAACTGGTTTATGTGCACTGAACTTCTATTCTGTTACAGGTTTAAACCAGGTTCTGACAACTTAAACCAGCTTATGTATAACTTCTGTCCCTAGCCGTAAAGTGCTGCCTTTAAAGGCAAGCCAGGGCTTTCACTGCTGCTGTTCTTTGTGTAGCCACAGGGGTAGGGGTGTGAAGCTCAGTTGGTCATGCACATGGAAGAGCTGCACTCTGAAGAGCAGGACTCAGGACTGTGCTGCTTAACCCATTCCCTGCTGGCTTCACAGTGGGCAGTTTGCTTTCTCATTGCTGCAGCAGTAGTGGCAGCAGAAACACTGGCCACATGGAGGGAAGGGGGAAGAGGAGAAGGGGAAAGCAAGGATGGGACTTTCCTTAGGAACTACAACTGCCTTGACTTGCAGGAGCCACTCCACTCCCCAGATATGAATCTGAAGTTGGTTCCAGGTTCCCAGTTCCTTACTCCCAGTTCCCAGTTCCTTTTTTCAAAGTTTCTCTTTCCACAATTATAAATGTGTTAGCAATCAATGAGACATGGTAAAGAGTTCCATTTTTCATCAAATATATGTATTTTCTAATAAAAATATTATATTATATCACATATCAAGAACACTGCACTGAATAAGGAGCTGAGGTGTACGGGATGATGGAACAAAATCCATCTAGGATCATATCTTTACCACTGGGGGATGTAGCAGGGCACTGGGATGGGCCTGCTCCTTTAAGAGAGCAAGCAGCCTGAGAGGCTGCTTGCAGGTGGCAGAGGGGAGCTAATGAGGGACTCACCTAACTGGAAGAGAGGCTGGAGCCCTTCACTGGTCAGTTAGGTCCAGCGCCTGCATTGGTCAGTTAGTCTCTCCCTGTCAACCATGAAGTGAGCAGCTCCTGGCTGCAGGGCTCCTGCAGGGACCTGGATTTCGTTGAACATCACTGGAGCCCTACAATTTGCCCTTAAGGCTACAAGTGTCCTACAGGGCCATAGTCAGCTGAGAGGGACCCATCAGGCCTGAGGGCTGGATTGAGGCTAGTGGAGGCTCAGGAGAGACTCAGTGGGAAATTATTAGGATTAAGGCTCACTCTAAGACCTGTGGGCAGCCTCTCTTAATCAACCTTTAATATTAAGAATAAGGTGTGGTAGGTGAGCAATCTCGGCAGTGACATTAGAGTCTGAGCCAGGCAGGAGCTGCAAGGCCACCAGGGGGAGTCATGGCTACTCCTGTGGTCATTAGCCTGTCATAGGGGACACTGCTGAAGAAGTGTGGGCAGGGCACTGCCCAACCTGAAGCTCAGTTATCAGTTGACATGATTCCAACTGACAGCTCCCCCGGCCTGTCTGCTATGTACATTGTGCTGAATAAGAAGCTGATCTGGGTTGGGATTTGGGGCAAAATCTGCCTTGAGTCATCTCAAACAACACATCTCTGTGATCAGGGGACTTTCCTAGAGAAACTTGGGTAGGATGCTGCCTAGCTCAAAGCTTGGTTTAGAAAGGCTCCTTATCCAATGCAATATACATAGCACACAGGTCTGGAGAGCTGTCAGTTGGTATCATGTCACTCAAACCAAGCTTCAGGTCGGATAGCATTCAGTCTCATTCATTGCTAACAAATTTGTAATTGTGGAAAGAGAAGTTTTGAAAAAGGAACAGGGAACTGTTCAGAGCAGCCAGCACAAGGGTTGCCAGAAGGTGAAAGGGGGCAGCCCTGGGTGCCCAGGGAAGAGCGAGCAGTACCCTTACCTGGAATAGGGAATGTGTAACATGGTCCCATCCTGGGGATGCCCCCCTGAAGCTCCCCTCAGCCTTTGTCACTTTTGCCCGAAGGAAGTTATTTCCCCTTCAGCTTCCTGCCATGCCTTGATTTAATTGCATTTCTAGAAAAAGGGAGGCTGCTCTAGGTCCCCACAAGCCAGATTTCATACTCCTGAACACAGGGGTCATGCTCATCACCTTAAGAGCTAATTATGTTGCCTCATCTCCCGTTTCAGCCATATACAAGCCTTGCAGATGTTACAAATCCCTCACTTGGCATTAAGCCCCATTGTCCGATCCAGTGAATCCCTCCTCCATGGGCCTTCAGTCCCAGCGTCCACTAAAGTCATTGTGGGTTCCTAAACCTGGAACAGTCTCTGCCACTGTTGGGGCCTTCAGCCCCAGTGCCTTCAGTCATCTCACCCCTTGGGGCTCTGTACTTTAAACAATCTCCACCCCTCTAGGGCTTAGGCCTGCATTCTCTGCCCCTCCAGGGCTCAGTCCTCTGTCTCTATCTGCTTCCGGAAGACTCCACCTCTCCCTGGCTATGGGCCCCTGGCCCTACTTATTCTTGCCTCTCATGGGCTGCAGGTCCCTGACCCTGGTTCTCACCCCTTATGAGCTATAGGTCCCTTATCCTTGTGGGCTATGGGTCTCTTACCCCGCCTGCAGTCATCATTCTACAACTATGACCCTACTCCTCAGCCTTGGCCCCCATCACTTGAGCCCTGGCCCTACTTCCAGGCCAGTTGAGACCTCCATCACCCCTACAGTCTCAATCCCTAAACCACCAGTCTTGTCTATCTCAGCTCAGGTTTTAGTCAGGAGCCCTGGGACAGCCCTTCTGCTCAGGAGCTTACCTCACTATGACTTCCAGGTCAGACTGCCTGAAGCACTCAGCTCAGGCCTTGAACTTATATCTTAAAATCCCAGCCCCTTTTGAGTCACCTTGATTGGCCTCTGCCTCACCTGCAGCCTGCCTTCCATTAAAGTAACAAGAGCACCAAGCCGACAGCTACAAATGCTTGAAAGTTCATTAGGCCAGACCCAGTAAATAGAATGATTACATCCTGCTGATTAAGTTACTCACCCAGTTGTTTTAACTTTCTCTATTTGTCCCAAATTATATTTAAGTATTCCATACAAACAGGAATAGTATTGACTGGATAGGCTAAGAGTGTCCCATTTCAGCATATTATAATAGGGTTACCATACGCCTGACTTTTCTTGGACATGTCCTCTTTTTGAGCCCTCTGATCCCCACCCGGGAGCGTTTTTTAAATCTGACCAGATGTCCAAGATTTCGTTTTGCTCTGCTGGTAGGAGCAGTGGGAGGGCAATTAGAGGCAGCAGAGAGCACATATGTACCTGCCTGCAGCTGCAGAGGCACGCACAGACCCATGTGGTGCTCCCTGCTGCCTCCAATTGGCCCTCCTCCCCTACTCCCACTGGTGAAGCAAAGTGAAATCCCGGACATTTGGTCAGGGTGGGGGCTGGGGCTGGGGCTGTGACAAGGCAGGTGGGGGCGGGGGGATTGCCTGCCCCTCCAGCAGGGAAAAGGGGACCCTCCGAGGGCAGCAGGAAACTCTGTGCCCGGGCTGCTGCCTGTGCTCACAGGAGCAGGGTGGCCAGGAGACACTTGGGGGGAGGTGGAAGGGGGCCGTGGCCCACGCAGCAGCCCCAACCCAGGGCAAGGGGTCCCATAAGCCTCCCCCTCCTCTTCCTTCCAGCCCACGCCGGGGCTAGACACACTCCGCCACCACCTGCATAAATCAGAGCCACCACACTCTGGCCAGGTCAGGACAGGGAGAGCTGGGATCCCTCTGGCAGGGCAGGGTGGGGAGAAGGAAAGGTGCCAGTGGGTCAGAAGTGAGGGGCACCGGCAGGGCTAGGGGGGCAGGGGCTGCAGATCAGGAGTGAGGGGCATGGGTGGGGGGGACTATGGGTTGGGCATTCAGGGCACTGGCAGCACCAGGGGGTGCGGGGCACCAGCACGGAAAGGCGGGGGGACGGGACACAGGTACTGTGGTTTGGGAGTGAGGGACACTGGCAGGACTGGGGTCAGTGGCTTGGAAGTGAGGAACAGCAGCATGGCTGGTGGGGATGTGGCTTGGCAGTGAGGGGCACACAGAATGGTCAGAGGCAGGGCACCAATATGTTACTGCCCGCCACCATTATATGCCCCCTGCCTTCCCCTTCTTCCCCACAACTGAATGACAGGTGTCCTCTATTTTGGACCTAGAAATATGGTAAACCTAACATATATGATAGCCTGGGGGTTAGGCATTCTCCTCAGGGGTCAGAGATTATGATTAAGATTCCTGCCCTGAATCAGGCAGACAGGGGATTAAAATCCAGTTTTCCCATATACCAGATGAGTACTCAAAATACTAAGCTAGTGGATAAATGAAGAGCTGTTTCTTTTCTGCAGTTGTGTGCATCTAACCTTCATTCTTTTCTAGACAAAACTTTAATGCTGTTGCTGCTGCTACTGTTATGAAGACCCAAGAATATGATGGAAGCAGGATTTGTAAGGTAATATAATGCTTTTTTTTTGGACCAACTTTTATAACCGGAAGAAACAGGAGTTAGCTCTTGGACTTCAAGTGCCCTTCATCAGCTTTGCAAAATACGCAATCGTAGTCCAAAAGCATGTCTTCTTTAAATCAGTGGCTCTCAATCTTTTTAGATTCAAGTCACCCCTCATGGGACTCAAAGCACCCCTCGTAAAATATCAGCTCTTAGTTTTCACTTATTTTTTGACTACAGAAATATGAGTCATTCTGTTGCAAAGAAATCAGAAAGATTACAGCAGATCAGAATGTTTTTAATACTACAGATTCCTATTTGAAATCCCTGGGTTCATCTTGCAAATCATGTTTGCACACCTTAAACCTTGCACACATTGCATGGCACCCCGCATCACCCTTGAACAGATCTCCAGGCACTGCATTCTCTCCTTGCTGAGAATCACTGCTTTAACTATTGTAGTTGGTACAATTAAAAAATATTATTTCACCCTATAAATTTAGCTAGTTTTCTAACAGCAATTTGTTAAGGTATATAGGAAGTGGTACTGTGAAATATGCTCTTGAAAGTGGCTGATTCCCCAAGTACTATGGCACAGTAATCTTTGGAAGTTCCAATGGAAGACTTTCAATCCATTCCAATAAGAAAGGGACACTGTTACTGAGACCACCTGAATTCTCTACCACACACACTGCATTGTGTATCAGTCAAATTTTCATCTTCTCCACCTGGCAAAGGTAGAGGAAATGATATTGCTTGCAATAATTAAACACAAACCTTATGAAACTCAGTTTAAGAATCAGAACTCTTTTAGCATATTAAATATCTAAGCTAGAGAACTTTGATATTTATATAAAAAAAAGCAAAGGGAAACAAGATGAAAGTAAACTGCATACACTATCTTCATATATGCATTTTATCATTTTGCTTCTGTATGCAGGCTCTGAGTCAGGAATAATGACTGACAGGCTAGTTTTGCCAAGAACTACCTACTTCACTCTGCTTTGCTCTGCAACTTGTGTGATGCAAGAACTCCCACCCATTTCTGAGAAAACTGAAAGCAGTCTGATAAGTCACAGTCTCTAGCTGGCTTTATAAAAGTTGTTCCAGCTTTGCATACTTCCTCATACAGCTAGATTCTCTGCGAAGATGAAGCAGTTCATTTACTTAGTCTCATTTGGGACAGCGCTGTTTGTTTTTACAGATGTTGCTGCAACTGCTGATAATAGTAGTGTGGATAAAAAGGAAGGAAAAGTTACTGAGGCTTGTCCCATAAAGCTTAAAACCAGTGGGGAATGTGACGGAGAAGACTGTCCGTATCAGATAAACCTGCCTCCAATGACAATCCAGTTACCTAAGCAGTTTAGACTGCTGGAGAAGACTCTCAAAGAAGTACAAAACCTTAAAGAAATAGTAAACAAGTTGAAGAAATCTTGTCAAGATTGCAAGCTGCAGGCAGATGACAACCAAGAAAGAGACCCTAGAGATGATATCCTGGAACCTGGTACAGAAGTTCAAAGAGACAATGGTAATAAACAAGATAACAGGGTAAATGAATTGCAAAGCAAAGTTAATAAACTATCAACAAGTCTGAAGAATGCAAAGAATCAGATCCAACTGCTGCAAGGTCGCCTGGAAAAGATAAGTCTCATAAACATGAACAATGTGGAAAATTATGTTGATGGCAAAGTAGCAAATCTCACTTATGTTGTGAACACTTTGGATAACAAATGTTCTTCTAAATGTCCGGCCACAGAAGCAAGCGCAGGTATGTGAGCAATTCTTTCTTACCATTTTTATAAACTTTCTGTATAGTGTAGAACCAGTTAATAGATCAGTTTTAACATACTTTAAAGCAAATTATTTACGATCATCTTAAAAAAAGAAAAAAAGTCAAGATTGTTTGCTCTTTAAAATCAGGAAGTGCATGCTGTGTAAGACGGTGAGCATCTTCAACTTCCACTGAAATTATTGGGAGCTCCCAGTACTCAGGACCTCCCAGAAGTGGGCTGTAACATGTTACTTACCATGTAATCCTGTGAAGGACACATTTATTTGGCATGTAATTATTAAATACGTAAAGTGTATGACTTCATTCACATATTGCTGGCCAACTCTAAACATTAAACATTTTGATGATTTTTGTCTTTATAAATTTTAATTTTCTAGTCTATTTAAAGGGTAAATGTCCCCATTAGGTGTGCATTGGACTGAGATATGTACAGTTAGTTTTAACTAATAAATCTTTTAAAACCTTTTGAGGGATGAGAGGAAATTGTGTCAGGCATTCCTCTCTAAATGATTCCAATAGATTTTTTGTCTGAGTTTGGTAATAAAAGGGTCAGAAGAAAACTCACAAAATATCACTGAATAATTTTTAAATGGGTTTGAAACTATTAGCTAGCAACAGTGGAATCTACTGAAAGATGTAGATTTTAAAGATGGATAATAAAATAATTATCTACTATGGCTGAATGTGTATATATAAGGCTTGGCTGAAAAATTAATTAGCATTCATGTTTCCGAAATGGGTGGCTTATGCCGCAGTATATTAATAATTTCTTGGTCAGAATGTAATAAGTGATCATTTAAAAATAAATAAATAAACATGAGAGCTTAGGGTTTTAGTTCTGTGAAGGGCTTTTTAAAATTCTGTCATCCTAATTGAAAAAAGAGGGACAACTGGTAATCTTGTATAAATTTCTAGTCAGTTCAGGTAAACTAGTATGATCGACATTTAGTTTTCTATAATGGCTGCATAAAGTCAAAAGCAAGAAGCATTCTCAAGAATTTGTCATTGTATTTCACTATGTCAGCACCATACGTTTGAATATAAGGCTTCTCTAGTGATTAGGATACGAAATGTTTTGAGCCACCACACTGTTGATCCTCCAAGCTAAAAAAAAACGAGAGAGAGATAAAACAAGCCTTTTGTCTATGAGAAGTGGAACATGCTGCCCTTCCCACTCCCATCAACAACACTAATCTATTTAAAGAGTAAGAGAGAACCCTGCAGACAGCATAAGTGCAGAACTCCTGAACTTAAAACTATGAACAGGACAAACTAATAACTATATTATAGCAATGTATTTGTTAAATGCTAATAATCAGATGTTTCAGATATATAGATGTCAGGAAGAAAGTTTTCTGATCCTTCACATACAGCACTGCACAATTAACAAGGTTCATAATAGATTTTCCCTAAGGTATCAGGTGATGTTGGATGCACAGGTAAAGTTGATCTTGATAGATCTTTGCCCTTGCACCTTTTCTCCAAGATTTCTAATTGCTGCTGCTCAGTCATGTTTAAACAAGGTCATGTTTAAGTCATGTTTAAACAAGGTCTAAACTCAGGGAATTTAGCCATAAAGTAAAATGAATATAAATACATAGCATTCATAAGCACTAAGCAATCCAACAGTTGGGCAGGGGGGCAGGTGAGGGGGCTGGTGTATGTGTGTAGGCGTGTATATTGGTAATACATTACAATATACAATACAATAATACACATACAATATTGTGAAACTAGCAAGGATGACAGAGAAGAATTTCCTTACAGAGAGCCCTTTTCTGACTTCAGTGAGGTCAGTGACAAAACTATTATTTTCTTAAATGCTAGAGAAGGTTTTTAGCTGAGGTAGACATTCCTTTTTATATTCTCTAACTTAGACTACCTAGACTCTCATCAAAGCCCACTAAAATAAATGGGAGTTGTTCCTTTGACTTGAATAGATTTGGAATAGGTCTCTAATTACAGGTCTAAACATGGATTTATAGATCTCACTTTAGATTTCCAAGTTTGAAAATGTTACACACTGGTGCATAGTTTCTACCAGTCTTCTACCAGTCCAATCAACATATAAATGGAATTAAAACAAAGAAAGTCATTATTAACTCTTTTATTGTGTGAGATAAGGTTAATCACAACTCAGAACTGGAGAACAAGTCATAAATATTGTTGAACTACTTGCCCCTGAATCCCCATTTCAAATTACTGCTTCTCAGAATATGTTTTCTCTCTCTCTCTCTCTCTCTCTCTCACAATATTACGAGCATCTGTAGCAAGTCCAAAGTTAAGCTATATTGACATGTTTAAGTAAAAGAGGAATTAAATTGCCCGTTTATGCTTTAATCACTGAATTTAGACTCCCAGATTGTCAAAATAACTTAATAGGGATACATACATAAATATATATATATATATA
>NW_005842940.1:245368-255286 GCF_000455745.1 Alligator sinensis
TTTACTAACTTTTGCAGAGAAAATAATCTTAAAATTATTCCTTTTTGAAATTTTGTCTTGTTTATCTTCACATTTTTTTCAATCTTTTAATTAAGAATTAGGTGACATCTGAGCCAGTAATTAAAAAGTTCTGACACCCTCTCTCTTGCTGTACTCTGATAACAGCCCTATTTCTCAACAAGCAGTTATAATTATTAAAAATTATAAACTGCAGAAATGGTCTGCAATAAATCAGATTAGATTCAACGAGGACAAGTGCAAAGTCCTGCATGTCAGAAAGAAAAGCTGTATTCACAAATACGGACCAGGGAATGACTGGCTAGGCTGCAGTAGTGCAGAGACCTGGGGGTTACAGTAGACCATAAACTGAAAATGTACCTACAGTGTGCTCTTGTTGCAAAAAAAGCCAACAGCATATTGGGTTATATTAAAAAGAGTGCCATTTGCAAATGAAGCAAGTGATTCTTCTGCTCTGTTCAGCACCAGTGAGGCCTCACTTGGAGTACTGTGTCCAGTTTGTGGCCCCACATTTCAAGAAGGATGTGGACAATTTGGAAAGAGTTGAGTGTAGAGCAACAAAGGTTAGTGGCCTGGGAGGCAAGATTTATGAGGCAAGATGAAAGAACAAGGGTTATATAATCTGGAGAAGAGAAGGCTGAGAAGGGATTTGATAACAGTTTTCACATACATGAAGGGTGATTACAGAGAGAGAGATAGAGATGGGATTTTCTCCATGATTGCAGGGGACAGGACTACAGCAATGGCCTCAAGCTTTAGCAGGGGAAATTTAGGTTGGATACAGGAGGACTATGAGGGTGGTCAAGCAATGGAACAAGCTACCTAAGAAACTGTGGAATCTCCATCCTTGGAAGTTTTCAAGAACAGGTTGGACACATACTTGGCTGGGATGCTTTAGTATGGGGTGATCCTGCCTTGGGCAGGAGGCTGGACTAGATTTCCTTGTGAAATTCCTTCCATCCCTACTTTTCTATGATCCTAATAATATTTGCATTTTTAAATAATAATTAATAATTAATCCAAGCATACCCATGCATTTCAATTTTACACTAGAAGATAACATGATCAAAAATCTGTTTTGACTCTTCCTATGTCTTGTAGAGCAAGTAGTTTAATATGCTGTTATATCAGTTATTGTGGAAAATAATATTCTAAGACTATAATTCATAGCATGTTTCCTGAAAACTTCGAAACAATTAGACAATGGGATGGATTTATAATCTTCAGGAAACACCTGTGAAATACTATTTGTGTAAAATAAATTACTCATAGGAAGAAGAGTTATGTTAATGACAAAGTACTGAACATTCCTTGTTATAAAGCCAGCACTTTCACATGAAGAACACGAACAAGAAAGCACTGCCACTCTTCTAGCTCCATCTTTCTAGGAATCGCAGCGTAATTCTAATTGATATGACAATATTACTTTTCCCCTCTTTCCTGAATATTGTAAACATTTGACCATCAACATATGAACATTTTTTAAAGGACCTAGTATTCTGTATTCAACAACATTGATATGATTGAAACTTTTCCTGTGACATACAGTTATACGAAAGGTACTGAATTACAGACATGAATACGATAGAGCACACTGTATCTATTCCAAAAAAGGAGCAATTTTTTCAATAGAAGCTCTAATTATAGTTATTATACAGGCATTAACAAGCCTTTTAAACATTAATGTGGAGGCAGTGGGCCAAATTCTCCACTGTAATATGCCAGCCAACAGAGAAGGATTGTGACAATAGAAAATGCACTAGGGGAGCCAGGTTTTAGCTGAAAAAAACAAAAAATGTCATGGGGGTGAAAAGAAGAAAGGAGACCAGACCAGTCAAAAAATGAGCAAAACTGGTTAAAATAATAAATATCATCAGGTTGGCTGGGAAGCCAACTGATGCTGACATTCATTTCAGAACCTTTAGGTATTTATCTGCTATGAAAATGGTCTAGCGGGAATAAAAACTGCCCCTCCTTTCGAGGACTCTGTGGACTTCTGGAGGGAAAAGTCCCCACTTCACGGTGCACCCCTCGAGATATACATTTTACATCTCCCTCACTCAGCTCTGCTGAACTGAACTCTTTTTATTGGTAGAAATGGACAACATCAAACCAATATACTGATACAATGTAGCATTCTATTTAGATTAACATTCCTCTTATTCTGATTTAGTAACAAGTACAGGACCAGAGCAAATGGTAGGTGAAAACCTCTAGGTGGAGAAGGTCACACGGTGGATTCAAAATGTACTTTACATTATCGTATTCTAGAATACTATTAAAAAGTGTTTTGGTGTTTTTATTTTATTTTGTTTTAAACACTATCCATACTAATGCTGTTTATTGTTTCCCCCAGCTATCCAAATAATGAAGAGAGACTGTGCTGATTATTACATGGCAGGTAGAAGGAAGAGTGGAATCTACAGTGTTATCCCTGATCCAAAAAACAGCAGCTTTGAAGTTTACTGTGATATGGAATCAATGGGAGGTGGTTGGACAGTGCTGCAGAGGCGTCAAGATGGCAGCACTAGCTTCAACAGAACATGGAAAGACTACAAAAATGGCTTTGGGAACCTCAGCGGAGAGTTTTGGCTAGGGAATGATAAAATTCATCTCCTGAGCAAAAGCCAGGACATGCAGCTGAGAATTGAGCTTGAAGATTTCAATGGTATCAGAGAGTATGCTAAATATGAACAGTTCTATGTAGCCAACGAATATCTCAACTACCGTCTAAGTGTTACTAGCTACAGTGGCACAGCTGGAGATGCCCTGCACTACAACAAACATTATAACCATGATCAAAAATTCTTTACTACGCCAGACAAAGACAATGATAAGTATCCATCTGGAAACTGTGGTGCATACTACAGCTCTGGCTGGTGGTTTGATGCATGTTTTTCAGCCAACCTAAATGGCAAGTACTATCACAAAAAGTACAAAGGTGTTCGCAATGGGATTTTTTGGGGTACTTGGCATGATGTTTCTGATAATATTCCAGATGGGTACAGGCAAGCTTTTAAAAAGGTAAAAATGATGATCAGACCCAATCATTTTGTGCCATAAACCATTACCCATCCCTGTAACCAGTTTGTAATGGGTCATACTAAAAGATAATTCTTACTCAGTATTGTACTCATGGGTCAAGTATTCATTCATATTCCAGCATAAAATGATATTTTCAAGACGAAACAAAGTGTTCCCACATAATAGTTGTAGATATCCCACACACACTTCTTAAAAAGTGAACTTCACTGCTTCAGAATAGGTGTTGCTAAAATTTCTGAATTTGAAGACTGTGATTTAGATATTTTAATTCAGTGATGTTTATACTGCAGAGCAAAACAGCACTTTTTAGTAGATTAGTTTTATTTTTCCTATTTTTTAGTCTAGAGAGTCTAGAAATTTTAAACACTCTTCTAGAAACTCTGCCATTCATATTTTTACCCAAAATATCTCATCAACATGCTTGATTTCATAAAGCTGATAAAAACTTTTAGGTTTAACTTGAGAGGTCTTGATATCAGCTGCATCTTCATAAACATTATTAATATATCATGATAACACCACCTTCATCTACAAAAATAGCTTCTTCATTTTAAAGGGACTGAGGTACAGAGGCACCACACGATTTACTCAAGCATACAAAAGAAGATTTGAGATAGAGACAGGAATTGAAGACTGATACCCCTGAATCCTAATCCGCTACCTTAACCAAAAAAATATCCTATGTAGGATCCACTACCTTAACTAAAAATATTGTCGTAGGACAACAGAGTTAAATAAAACCACATGAATTCATTTATGGAGTACAAGTGAATCAGATTGTGTTCCCTTTCATCTCTCTGCTCTGAGCCCATCTTTGCTGGAAAAGCTAATGGCTGCAACGCTTGGTAGGGAACTGTGTTGGCAGGGCTGGAGTATGGAGCACCAAAAAAGAGTCTAAGCCCTTCTGCTGCCACCTCCAGATCTATGAAGATGGAGTTTTCTTTCTCCAAAGCCCAATTCAAATGAGCTTCCAAGCCAACGTCTCTTTCCTTTCCATCCTATATACGAGGTAAACTTTACAAGGTGATTCTTTTAAAACTTTTTTTTAATTGTCACTTTGGCAAGTTGATATTTTCCTTTTAAAATCAAAGGAAAAATATCCACTTTTACACAGTGAATAAAAGGGAAGAAAACTAAGAGCCTTTTGGTTCTAGAATGTGAAAAATAAAAGGTAAATCAAATGTTTAATATTTCCTGAATGATAAACTAGAGATTTGTATTTTTGCCAGGTCATACTGAACACTGTATATAGGTAATATAAATATGATTAGAAAAGACCTTGTTTGAATTAGAAAGGATTTGCTACAATATCTACACCAATGAATCCTCTGAGTGGAGATGCACTTTAAACATTCATAAGTTTTTTAGCTGTTATAGCTTATGCCAGTTCCAGAAACAAAACAAATTAAACCAGCAAAAGTATTTCCTTGTCAGTAAAACTGCATCTACACAATGGCTCTTGCCAGCATAGCTACTGTATTTACATAATTAGAAGACAAGGTTTATTCCTACATTTAACATGGGGAAAAAACTCCTGGCCTTACAAACAAGTATGAGGCAGGGGTGGGGAAGGGTGGGGCAGACAGCTGCTGCAACTCTGGCATCTTGCTGCCTCTAAGACCCCACCACTCCTCCCCTACAGCCTCAAGCCTCTGCTGCCCCCAGTCTGTCCCCCACCCCTTCCCCGCTTTCTCCCCTCTCCAGACTCCCTCTTGCCTTTGTTCCAGCCCGGCCCACAGCCTCTGTTCTTGCTGAAGCCTGGACTACAGAGAACAGAACATGTCCTCCAGCCTGGCCCTGTAGCAGCAGTGCTGGCTCCACATCTTTGTTATGGGGCCTGGCTGGAGCCATGCTCAGCGCCCCAGGCTGCAGCGGACATGAAGCCCGCTGGCCTGGAGCAAACGGGGCAGGGGCGGAGGGGCAGGAAGGGGGTAGAGACATAGGGAGAGAGACAGGAAGAAGGAGGGGTGGGGACCCAAGGCTGCAGGTGGCAGAGGTGGCATGGAGGGAGAAGGGGGGTGGGGAAGGGTGATTGGGGGCATGAGGCTGCAGGGGATAGGCTATCTGCCTGCCTGCCTCTTTGCCTGCCCCACTGTCTCCACACTGCCTACCCCCTGCACCTGTTTTCCTGCTTCCCGTTCCCCACTACTCCCTCCACTGCCTGCCCCTTTACTGCCTGACATACCACCTGCCCCCCTCACCACCTCTCTCCCCCACCACCTGCAATAGTGCGGGGGGAAGAATTTAAAATGATTTTCCAATAATTAGATTCCACGTATGGAACATTATAATAAATATATACATTTTCTGTGTATAGAATCTAATTATTGGGGGGGGTCATCAACGTCAGGATCATCTTGTGTTCGGGTAAATATGGTATGTTAGTTAGGGGAGTTATTTTTTCCACATTCCTAACAAATTTACCTATGTCAGCAAAATTTTTAAGTGTAGGTTAGGCCTTCTGTTTACAAACATGGTTTTTACTGTTTTTAAAATGTCAGATTGAACCATATGACCATATTATAAAATTAGTAATATATTTTTAAAGGAAGTATAAATACTTTGAAGGATATTTCTATGTGATGTGTCATTTGGTTTATTATGTTTTCAGTTTAACATACTAATGGAAGATTATAATACTGTGAGATGTGTACTCTTTGTTTGAAAACATGTTTTGAAGTTACACAGTATTTATTTCAGGATAGAAAAAGAATTGTTTAAGCAAAATATAACTCACGATATGTCAGTTTACAGAGTGATGTTTTGAATTGTACTTTATCACATTTAATCATTTAGTTTGAAGTGGGCTGTTTCTATTCATTACCAAGTATTAACAGCAATGATAATTCCTATAAGCTATTATTTGAAAACTTATTTCTCAACTAATTTCTTACAAGAGAACCTGCCCCTGCTTCTTCTACAGGAAACTTTTCAAATCACAGAAATTTTAATCAAATAAAGAAATGTATGTACGTTTATTTACAGGCTCCTTGACAGACTTCTTATAAGAGAGGGAAAAACAATCATGTTGACATTCTGAAAGCTGAATGCCTATCTCCATTGGTTTTAGTGGAATTACTCTTGATTTTCCTTGGTGTGAATAAAGGTTAAGTCATGCCGTTATATCCATGCTATTAGGATAATTCTCGAAGCTTTCCTGATCTGAACCCTCAAAATTATTACCACATAAATGTCTTCTTTAAGTTTCTGTAACAGTTTGATCATTACTGAACAATAAGGTAACATCAGGTACAAAACTGTTGCTAATATGACAAATGGGCTATGGTATCTTACACTGTTAGCAATAAGTATATTTATCTACAGTTCAACCCGTGATATTTCAAGTCATCATACAGCAGAATCAATGTGAGGTTACTTTTCTTCTGCATCAGAACTGGGTCCACCATCTGCAGTTAACAGGGACTGCATCTCAGTAAAAAGATAAGGCAGCTGTGAACTGATCTGTTTTATAAATGATGTATGACCTTTGGTTTTCTATACAAGTATCAATATATGGCCCTTGACTAAGCACAGTTTATAATCCCTGGTTTTAAAAAAAATTAAAAAATACTGTCTCCAAATCTAGGTACTCTCTTTCTGTGTATTGGCTTAATACTGTAAAGTATGTCTTTCAATTTATAGAAATATATATGTAATAAATAAGTATTATCTAACAAATGCTTTTGTCTCTTTAATCTAGATTCAGTTAAATGTTGAATTTTCAGTATGAAGGATTACTGATGGCAGATTTTTTAGCAAAGTTCCTATGGGACACTTCTACAGAATAAAAGACAGAAACAGTTCAAAGTGAACAGCCAAGCATGCTTTTTCGGCCTTCTATGGGTTGTTTAAAAAAGAAAATTGCAGAGAAGAAAAGTCTTTGTATATGAAAGGATTATCACACTCTATACCATTTATTTTATACTGGGCACATCTACACATGTAATTAATGCTCATGAATATACTTTGGAGCTTATTGCTCTGGAGTTTTTTGCTCCCAGATGCACGTTCAAATGGTGCATCCAGGAACAAAACACTCCAGAGCATATTGCTCCAGAGTTTACTCATGTGCAGCACGTGGAGCCTAGTCAGAGACGCCTGGGCTGGCAGGGGCCCTGTGGGGTCAGCCCATGGCTCCAACTGGGCTCTACGTGCTGTGGAGCAGCTGGCTAGGGCACGAGGGTGCTTCAGCATAGGGGCTGCCTACCAGCTAGCCCTGCACTGAAGCACCCTGTGCCCCAGCCAGCCAAAGCAGTATCTACACTTGCACTGCTACGTGTGAAAAACTCCACAGTAGCACTTGTATTTAGTTTTGTGATCCCTAACAAGTGTGCAAGTGTAGACACCAAGGTGTTTATCATGCAATTAAGCAGTCAACTGAGCAGTAAATGTCTTGTGTAGACGTGCCCACTGGATAGCATTTATCTGATATTTTTCATGCAAGTAGTAGTAGGGATCATATCCATCTCAACAAAAAGACTTTGTTCAATGGTTTTCTTTGATTAGATATAATGGACACTTCAAAGAAGACCTACTTTAGATACAGATTTGAAAATATTATTTTTTGCATGTTCATGGAAAACAAACGTTTGAATTTATCTGACATTTTCGAAGAACGTTCAAATAAGATGATTCTTAGTAAAGCCACACCTAGAACATTATGATTCATTGCTGCAACACATTCTTAAGCTTGTATCCTGCCAGACTTATGTAACATTTAAGTGACTAAAAAAAGTTTAAAAAAAAGGAAAGAAAATATATTTTAAAAAGTTTGAGAAGAGATTAGACCAAGTATTGACTTGCCAAATAATAAGTTCTGAAATATAAATTCACAAATGTATTTTGCTTTCTCTCTTATGGGATTAAACATTTTTTTGAGATTGATCAAACTAAGAAAGATTTCAAGGAAGCACAGCTAAGTAGTACAGTATACATTTCTTGGAATAGGCAATGAATTTAACTTGCTGCACTGATGTCTTTCATTCAAGTAGAAATATAAGGCTAAGTTTACCAATCATGTAACTGGTGACAAATCCTTTTGGCATGAGTGGAATTGCATCTACTTCTGCCAGAAGTGATTTTGGCCATAGTCATCAATGTTAAAACTAACAGAAAACAGTGTTTTAAAAGAATGGGCCAGATCCAGCTTGCTTTATTCAAGACTTCACATAAATAATGGGAGTAGGATTTGGTCCCATATATTTTAAAAAGTTCTAGTTCATCCAGTTCTGTTCTGCTCACACTGCATTTGGAGAATGATTAATAACTAGAAAAATTCTTGCTGGTAAACCTTTTCCTAAATATTTTCAGCTATGCCAATATAATTCATAGCTATAACCATCTATAAGAACTATATAATTTAGTATTTGAATACTTAGAATTTTACATTAGCTAATCATAGAAAAGTAGGCCTGGAAAGGACCTCAGGAGGTCATCTAGTTCAAATCCCTGCTCAAGACACAATCAGTCTTGACTACAAAAACATACCAAAACGTTTGTCTAACCTGCTCTTAAAAATTCTGATGGATGGTCTGGGTAGCCTGTTCTATTGCTTAAACACCCCTGTATTCAGAATATTCTTCCTAAAATGCAACCTACATTTTCCTTGCTGTAATTTAAGATCATTACTCCTTGTCCTGTCTGTTGCAGCCACAGTTTATCCTCATCTTCTTTGTAACCACCTTTCAGACATTTGGGGCATCTATACACATGCTCCAGGGCAGGGGGGAGGGTACTTTAATTAGAGTGGCTCTGAGAGTGTCATGTGCCCACGGTGTCATGTGTATTCAGTGTCCCACACTTCAAAATGGCTGTGGGGGCGCTTTAACTAAAGCTCGTTCAACAAGCTTGTTGAAAGAGCTTTAGTTAAAGTGCCCCCACTGTAATTTTGAAATGCAAGGATGCTGAATATGTGACACACAGGCTGCTGGAGCATGCTAATTAGCATGTTCCAGCATACTCACAGCAGACTCAGTTACCTGAGTCCCAGTTAACTGAGTCTGCTCTGATGCATGCTAATTAGCACGTATCAGATCAGAGCTCTGTCATGTTTATAGTTTCATAGTAGTCAGACCCAGAGGGTGGTAATTGACAGAAGTCAATCGTCATGGTTCCCTGTGACCAGTGGGGTCCCCCAAGGCTCTATCCTTGTTTCACAATTTCATAGTAGCTAGGGTCAGGAGGGACCTGAACAGATCATCTAGCCTGACCCCCTGCCACAGGCAGGAATGAATGCTGGGTTCACAAGACCCCAGGCCGGTGATCGTCCAACCTCCTCTTGAATTTGCCCAAGGTATGGGAGAAGACCACTCCCCTGGGAAGTTGGTTCCAGATTTTGGCCACCCTAACTGTAAAATATTGCCTTCTGATCTCTAACCTAAACCTATTCTCCATCAGCTTATTACCATTGTTCCTTGTCACCCCAGGTGGTGCTCGGGAGAAAAGGGCTCTACCTATTTGCTGTTGATCTCCCCTGATGAGTTTGTAGGCAGACACCAGGTCCCCCCTCAGCCTCCTTTTGCTGAGACTGAACAGGTTCAGGTCCCTCAGTCTCTCCTCATAGGGCCTGTCCTGCTGCCCTCTCACCAAGTGGGTGGCCCTCCTCTGAACCCTCTCCAGGCTGGCCACATCCCTTTTGAAGTGCAGTGCCCAGTACTGGACGCAGTACTCCAACTGCGACCTGACCAAAGTCATATAGAGGGGGAGTATCACCTCTCTGGACAGGCTTAAGATGCATCTTTGGATGGCCTTGCTGGCTGCGGTCTGGCATTGGAGGCTCCTGTTCATCTTGGAGTCAATAATGACTCCAAGATCCCTTTCCACCTCTGTGCTTTCAAGAAGGGAACTCCCCAGCCT